>NC_079191.1:406632914-406932914 GCF_029499605.1 Hyla sarda
TGTTTTGGTTGTTTGGTTTTTGAATGCTGGCGGTGCTTTCACTCTAGTGGTAGCATGAGACGGAGTCTATAACCCACACAAGTGGCTCAGGTAGTGCAGCTCATGCAGGATGGCACATCAATGCGAGCTGTGGCAAGAAAGTTTGCTGTGTCTGTCAGCGTAGTGTCCAGAGCATGGAGGTGCTACCAGGACATGCCAGTACATCAGGAGACGTGGAGGAGGCAGTAGGATGGCAACAACCCAGCAGCAGGACCGCTACCTCCACCTTTGTGCAAGGAGGAGCAGGAGGAGCACTGCCAGAGCCCTGCAAAATGACCTCCAGCAGGACTCCATGAGGGTCTGCTGCCTGCAACATCCTCCAGCATGACCGGTTTGGCAGTGGGTCAGTAATGTCCATGTGCTTGCCAGAGGTAGCCTGACTGCCATTAGGTACCAAGATGAGATCCTCAGACCCCTTGTGAGACCATATGCTGGTGTGGTTGGCCCTGGGTTCCTCCTAATGCAAGACAATGCTAGACCTCATGTGGCTGGAGTGTGTCAGCAGTTCCTGCAAGAGGAAGGCATTGATGCTAATGACTGGCCGCCCGTTCCCCAGACCTGAATCCGATTGAGCACATCTGGGACATCATGTCTCGCTCCATCCACCAACGACACGTTGCACCTCAGACTGACCAGGAGTTGGCGGATGCTTTAGTCCAGGTCTGGGAGGACATCCCTCAGGAGACCATCCGCCACCTCATCAGGAGCATTACCAGGCATTGTAGGGAGGTCATACGGGCACGTGGAGGCCACACACACTACTGAGCCTCATTGTGACTTGTTTTAAGGACATTACATAAAGTTGGATCAGCTTGTAGTGTGGTTTTCCACTTTGATTTTGAGTGTGACTCCATATCCAGACCTCCATGGGTTAATAAATTTGATTTCCATTTATAATGTTTGTGTGATTTTTTGTTAGCACATTCAACTATGTAAAGACGAAAGTATTTCATACGATTAGTTCCTTCAGATCTAGGATGTGTTATCTTAGTGTTACCTTTATTTTTTTGAGCACCCACATTTATATATTCTGTAAATGAATATATATATATATATATATATATATATATATATATATATATATGTATATATTTATATGTAGAGAGAGAGAGATAACATTCTGCAGCACTGAAGAAAGATTGTCATCACTCAGATTGGTCTCTTTACCTTTTGGGGCTTACAATCTAAATTCACTTATGAGTATGATTTGTAGTGTGAGCGTTAACCAGAGGAAACCCACGTACGGGGAGAACATACGAACTTGTTGCAAATGTTGTTCTTGGTCGGATTTGAACCTAGGATTCCTCAGCCATGCAAGACTACTGCGCAAACCACTGAGACACCTTTTTTGATTGAAAATAACTTTATTAGCAATCAAACTTCATTACACATACATACGACGTATTGCGACACAGCGCGGGTTAGGAAGCAGCACACTATAAATTAATACAATTACCATATATAACATGACATTACATCATACAGCACAAGTGTACTTACAATGTACATCCTACCACATGCTACACTAACATCCCTGCACACAATTTGAAACAACGTCAAACTAAGCATTACAGAAAGTGATACATGATGGGGGTTGGAAATTAAGGGGTCAGGGAGGGGAAATCACAGGCCCAAAGCTTTATTGAGACACAAAACACATAAGTGGGCGGGATGGATGTTTATCCTCTTCTTTCTCGACAGCCGGACTGTCCCTGATAAAATAGTTCTTGCGGCAGTCCTGGTCGGACATCCTCTCCGAGTTTATAATAAGGCATTTCCTGGACAACCACAAAGCGTCTTTGCTTTGTGGCAGAAAGTATGTAACAGGCAGAAGACACTGCAGTTCAAAGATAAGCGACTAAATAATTGATGGGCATGTCCCTTTGTGGGACCAAGGCTATGTTCCCATCAAGTTTTTCCCATCAAAAAGTGATGCCGTACTAACAGCAACCAAACATAATCAAGTGACTATGCTAAAGGGGCACTCCACTGGCCAGCGTTGGGAAGTAAATGTTCCGAACGCTGTTTTGGCACTGCTGGGGTCGGCCACACCCCTTGTGTCATCACAAAGCGCCCCTCACATAGACTTGCATTGAGGGGGTGTGGTCATTATGACACATGGGGCGTGGTCAACCCCCACAGCGCCAAAACAGTGTTCGGAACATTTACTTCTGAACGGCTATACATTCATGTTACAGGCCTCAAAAGTGTGGTGTGCCTGCCGTCAGGACGCCATGGTATCTCTTTTTTTAAAGGTCACTGATGTATCGTATTTTTCGCCGTATAACACGCACTTTTTCTTCCCCAAAACTGGGGGGAAAAAGTCGGTGCGTCTTATACGGCGAATACACCCACATCGCGGCGGTCCCTGCGGCCATCAACGGCCGGGACCCGCGGCTAATACAGGACATCACCGATCGCGGTGATGCCCTGTATTAACCCTTTAGACGCGGCGATCAAAGCTGACCGCCGCGTCTGAAGGGAAAGTGACACTAACCCGGCTGTTCAGTCGGGCTGTTCGGGACCACCGTGGTGAAATCGGGTTAGTGCTTACAGGACACCGGGGGGGACCTTACCTGCCTCCTCGGTGTCTTCTCCGTTCAGGGATCCCCTGTATGCCGGCGCTCTCCTTCCTCGTCATCACGTCGTCGCGTACGTGCGTCGGCGTGCGTAACGACGTGATGACGGCGACGGAGAGCGAGGATACCCGGCCGGCAGCAGAGATGTTCCGGAGCAACGGGGACAGCGATGGAGCGACATCCAGGGCAGCGGTGACGGGTCCGGAGCGGCAGGGACACGTGAGTATTAAATCCTATGCAGTGGTCTTCAATCTGCGGACCTCCAGATGTTGCAAAACTACAACTCCCAGCATGCCCGGACAGCCAACGGCTGTCCGGGCATGCTGGGAGTTGTAGTTTTGCAACATCTGGAGGTCTGCAGGTTGAAGACCACTATTGGGTTCAAAATCTTTATTTTTTTAGATTTTGCCCCTAAAAATTGGGTGCGTCTTATACGCCGGTGCGTCCTATTGGGCGAAAAATACGGTATACCTCGAATGTGCAGGAAAAATGTGATGTGAGCATAGCATTAGTCTCACAAAGGATTTGACCATTTATCTGACAAGTTGCCGACTTATGACCTAATTTGGGAACCTTGAGATGATTATAGCCTAATAAATATTGTAAAAATAGAGTGAAGTTCCAATAATGTTATAGCAAATTACTATCGTGCAGTTCTGTGGACGAGTCATTTTTCTAAATTGTCTTCATTTTGGATTTGTTGCCATTTTCTATGCTCTCTGTAGCTCATAGCTGTGCAAAATCGGTCGCCATTGTGAGACCCTGCATAATAGAATTCTATTAAGACTTAAAATTGTCCAGTCACTGCCCAGTCACTGCAGGGTTACGAAGTAGTTCAGCTCGAAAACCTACTTAAATTAAGAAAGATAAAATGCTCTTCGGGGTGGACGGACCTCTTATTTGATTAAATGCAGGAACAAATGACCTGTGTCTGTGAAGATCTGATACCATTGTGTAGATTGAGATCTGTGGGACACGTCCATATGTTATTATTTTTGTAAGATAAACATAATGAAAACCAATGGCCATTCATCACTGGAGCTCTCAAAAGTGACGTCTTCTTGTCATCACCCAGTAAAACCCTATCTTCTCCTTAGATAATTCACAAGACACTTATTTTTTTTTTTTTTTTGACCGGGGGCTAAAGGGTTTGATGAATTGTTGCGAGAAACATCTGGAGGATTTTAGGCTGATTTTCTGTGTTTTTTTTTCACAGGCCATTGAGTCAGAGATGAAGGACTGGGTTGCACTTGTGGTTCATTGCTGTGGAGATGAACTCCAGACTGAAGTGAAGCTGGCAGCTGCTGAGATCCTTACTGATATTGCTCCCTATTACCTGACCGGCGGCCGGCCTGTGCTGGGTAAGACTCCCCATTGTGATGACAGTCCACTCCCCTGTCAATCCCCATTACACGGCCAGTACAGGAATGTACACATGGATCCATCATTGTCTAGATTCTTTTCTACTTATCACTCCAACAGGGAGGCTGTCAGCAGGTATACGGGCATGGAGTATATTGCTTACCACCCAACATGCAGCTGCTTTCTTTATCTGTGAAGCCCTGGACAGGGGGATAATGTGTATTGGGCCAGGTGTTTATTTCTCCACTTAGTGTATCCTTCCTATCTTTTGGGTACGGTCACCAAAAATAAGGGGCCATGTTTTCCCCAGCAAGAGAGTTGTTGCTTTTTCCTATGGTCCCACTGGTTTCTCTGTCCGGCGCAGGAACATTGGTTACCAGAGGTTGAAGCTCTGCCAGCTATTTTATCCTATTAAAGGGCTACGCCGCTGCCACAGCGTTTGGAACATTTTGTTCCGAATGCTTGGAGTGGGCGACGGGGGTTGTGACATCATGGCCACGCCCCTCGTTACATCACGTAACGCCGCCCTCAATACAAGTCTATGGGAGGGGGCATGGCAACTGTCACGCCTCCTCCCAAAGACTTGCATTAAGGGGGCGTGGCTGTGAAGTCATGACCTCCGCCGTCCGCACCCAGCATTCTAAACTAACGCCGGGTGCTGCACTGAGACTGCGGGACCCCCGTGGTCAGACATTTTATCCACTATCCTCTGGATAGGGGATAAGATATCTAGGGGCAGAGTACCCCTTTAATAACATATCCTTCTGGAGGAGAGCTACTTTGCATATTTTTCCCAGGGAGCATTGCCTGGCCAATACGCCAGCATGGTGGTTTCCTCCATTTCTTCAGACCAAAGTCACATAGGAAAAGTATTTTTTTACACATATATAAATAAATAAATATATAATCTATCTTCATATTTGCGGTGGGAGGTCTCGGTGCTACTAGGTCCTGTTTACACAATGGATTTTTTCCTAGATTGTGACACAGAATCCAGGTATATTTCACACCAAAATATGCATCCGTTCCGCTCTCAAATCATGTCTCATAGTTTTCTATGTGAATCTGCGAGGCCATAAGCGGGAAACAGAATTTCCAATGTGCCTTTTACATGTAGAAATCTTATTGGGTAGCCAGGATGCCCGTTAACCTCATTGAGTGGAACTAAATAGGCAGCCAAAACTGTGACAGAATCAGCGGCAAACAGAGTAAAAATCCATGGCACATTTGCCATTGAATTTCTAATACAAATATGTTGTAAAAAAAAATATTTTACAGAAAACCTGTCATGTGAACAAGGAATTATTCTTATTAAAATGACAGACCCCATAGTACATTTATAGGGCCTGCTGGGTGCTAGTGGTATAGATTTTTTTTCTCCGCAAGACAAGCTATTCTATCAGTCTAATTATGAACAGGAGCAGGGACTCCTGTCAAAAGCTGGACTCCCTACTTCTGTACAATGAGCAGTGAAGAATACAATAAAATATGTGCTTGTGTGACACTCGCTTACACTTTGTCTGGATCGCGTAGACCATGTTGTGAGGGCTGCTGTGCATGGTCACTCTGTAGTACTTAGGTGTTAAACCACCGTGATCTTGTTGGAGGCAGCCATATTTTTTTCGATCCTACAGCAAAACCAGCAATGTGTATTTGTTTCTATTATCATTGGAAGACGTAATGCCGATGTGAACAGAGCCATAAATAGAAATCAGAGTTTTTCGCCGCAACCAGGTTGTTTCCCTCGCCCCTGTATTACTGACATGTTGGCTTTATTACTGGGCACTACCTTTGGGTCTTGCCTGAATGCGCGCTGCCACAACACCTCTACCGGTGGCACCCAGGACAAGCGTGTAAAGGCAGTCATCCCCATAGAATCGTAGAGAGAATTTATTGCAATGATGCTCGATATGCTATCCTTGACCCAATGGAACAGATGCCAGGACAGTGAACACGCTGAAATGCCATGGTGGTGGGTCTATGGGATTATACCAGATTTATGCTGGGTTCTCCTAGAAAAAAAAAAGCATGAGAAGTGGAACTGAAGCTCGGCTGGTAGAGAGTCCTGTACGGTTGGGGGTGGGATGGGTGTTCAGCAGGTGGCTCAGGTATTTTATTAAGTCACCAGTCTGTTTTAGGTAAATAACTAACAGCAAATTATGCCTTGACATGTAATAGCAGCCGCAACTGGGATGCAGCCAACGCCACCTTCCCCAAGGTTATTATTTCTAATTGATCTGGCCTGATTCCAACACGTCACCCGCAAGATTCCTAGAAGTGATGGTAAGCCCTCTCTGACTCAGGAATTGGACCTTCTAGTCTTGGCATTAGTTGCTGTGTAATTCGGGCATCTCGTTCTCAGCCAGAGTGCGGCATTGTCTGGAGAATTTGCGCTGCTTTTCTTACATAGTCCAGTCATCTTTGAGTCCCTTATGTTGTTCAGTAAATGCGCCAACACTTGCTACAAACTCTTTGCATGTGAAACAGAAGCAACTTTATTTAGAGGGAATCGGCATACAAATTCATCAGTCTGTGGTATGTGACTTCTATCTCTGAAATGCGTCACTGATTTATTGTGGTGAATGGAATTTGCTCTGTCCAAATCACAGGACAGATTTACCCCCGCAGAATATCCACTGCAGGAATTCTGGATTCCAGATTCCGCTAAATAAATGAACATGTCAATTCTTTTTGCAAAAGTTAGTGGGACTCTCAAGTTTGTCTGGAATCTGTGTGTTGAGCTCAGTAAAATCAGCACAAATTCTGCGCCCCTGAAAAACTGCAAAAAATCAGCTGCCAGGTTGGCAGAATGAAAGCAAGGCGGAAGCATGGAAATTCCACTGTGCAAACGTAGTCTATCAGGTGTTATGCGCTTGTAATCTATAATAAGGTGAGGGTCTAATTACCACTGGCAAACCTACAACAGTCTTGGGATCACATCATTTAAAAGGCGATATCACACAAGGCGCGGTCCCCCTACCTTTTTGTTTTCTCTAGTCCTCTAAATTAAAGGTCCCCAACCCAGTCCTCAAGGCCCAACAACAGTCCAGGATTTGAATTATTCCTTGTTACAATGGAATAACACACCTAAACACAGTAAACAAGGAAACAAGATCAACAATCCTGCTCTAAAAATCAACTACATGCGGGCATGTCCACCAAATATGGAGCATAGAACCTGTTTCCTGACACAGAAACAGAGAGGATAGACAGCAGGGTAAATTGCATGAAGGCTCTGTGGGACATAATGTGTCCTATGCAAGATCTTAAGGGCTGTTTCAGTCAGAGAGACTTGCCAAAACTTCTTACTCAACTGAACACAGCATGAATGTCATTCCGAGAAAGTAAGGGATATTTGGAGGTCCTCTTCCCACTGGACCATAAAAGGTAGCTTCTTATCATGAGGGGGACTATTCAGAGCGGAATTAATAAGAGAGAGGGAGCCAGGGCGTAGGGCAGAGTAAATAACCATGGCCTCATAAAAGGTAGAGTCCACTACAGAAGAGGGAGACAGGATAGATTGTAGGAAGGAGAAAATCTGCGAAAGACAAAAAGACTCAATAGCTGGAGGGTCAAAGCGAGACACAAATCCCTAGTCATAAGTTTCTTCCCTGAGAGGAAACAGTGAACAGAAGTAAAGTGTTTCTTTATCCACAAGAAGAAATCAGAGGGAAAAAGACACCAGGCAAATAGAAGGGTTACGAAATAGGTGGCTGGCAGGGGAGAGAGGGGACTGAAGAGGAGTCTTTAACCTAACTGACCGCCAAAGAAACAAAGAGTGAAGAGACAAAGAAGCAGATGGAGGGACATAGAAGGAGATCGAGCCTAGAGCCCACATCAGGGAACACAAAGTATAGGGGGACAAAAGACCATTTTCAAGAGTAAACCAGTGGGGAAAAGGAGAAGGAGCATTACACAACAGCAATTAGGCCAACCTAGCAGCCCGATAATAGAGAAGAAAATTAGGAACCGAAAGACCACCCATACCTTTGGGGTAGTGCATGACAGAACGAGGGATCCGAGGACAAAGGCCTCGCCAGATGAAACAAGAAACAGTATATATATTCACAATTTATATCTTTCCACTTTTTTACTTTTTACTTTTTCTTCTTCTTCTTTTCCCCTCTCTCCTTCTTTTCCCCCTGAATTTATTTCCATTTTTTTACATTCTAATGACTTCTTTCACTTTTTCCATTTTTTTCGCCTCATTACATTTGTATCATCATTTACACTTTTATTTCTTCCCGACCACTCTTAGTTCATTTCCTTTTCCCTCACTTTATATTACTTTTCACTCCCATATTCTTCCATGCTTCCCTCCTCGTATACACTTTCCCCTTTCCCAATTTTTACATACACTTTAAACATTCAGACACCAGATCTGTCCACCATATATACATAATTCTTTCATATATGCTTAGTTTTGGTCTCTTCATATTTCTTTCCCGCTCCCCTTTATATATACACTATCTCCATTCTATTTACCTTTCTACCCGTTTCCCCTCTGTTTTTCTTTGTAGTTCTTGTTTCATTTTTCTCCTCACCTTTCCACTATCTTTTCTAACACATATGTCTCACTTCCTCCCGGTGGAGCGCAGTTTGCGTTCTTGCATCAGTTTACACACTATGTTTCTGTTCATCATGTGACCGACGAGGGGGGCGGACCTTGCGCTTCACCACATGAGGCGCACGCCGAGATCGCTGTGATACGGCGGTCTCGAAGGCGCTACATGTAGGTCATGCCCATCTCCTGCCCCTTTAACACATGACGGTCCGGTGGAACGCTCTTTGCGTTCCACGGCGCGCTGCGGAGGCCGCTGTCACTCGGCGGTCTCTGACGCGCTTGTGACTCTGGACACATCACATGACCGTGTGGAACGCATTGTGCGTTCCACTGCTCGCCGGTCGTTCTTCATTATCGTTGACACTCATGTCTTTTTCTCCCCTCATTACATTAGTACATTTCAATAGGTACATACAGGTACTTTCCTTCTAATTTCTGTTTATTTCTCTTGATTCTTTTATATTTCACATTAACTTACCCATCCACTTCCGGTTCAGTAAACCGGAAGTGATCCTGTACGGACCTATGTACACTTCTCAGTCTGCTCTATGTGCCACTACATTAGCAGCTATATGCTGCGTTTCCAGATACCAGTACTCCTATCTTCCTTAACCATCAGCTCTCCAGCAATCCGGGAAGCCCAGAATATGAGTTCAGACATCCTCTCACCTATGCCACTATTGTTTGGTGTTCTATCTCCATGTGTCTAACATGTTATGTGATGTCTAGACTTCCTTAAACCACTGTTATTTTGATGTCAATATTTCGTTAATTTTGAGTTCTATACCACTATTGGTATGTTGTACTTGTCATTTTTGACTATATCTCTTATGTCTCATTACACTACTTGTGTCATTGATATGCTTCTGTATTATGTACATGCCTTGTGATATATCACACAGACTTCTGAGATAGTATTATTGTCTTACCATTTCTGTTTTTCATATTATTATTTTCTAGTACGGGTATCACATATGATTCTATTAATATGTGGCTCAACCTTCTCATTTATTACATGTTCTGCATTTGTTATTCCTCATAGGTCTGAGGAAGATCCTAGCAGGATCGAAACGTTACATTATTTTGGATTGCTAATAAAAATACTCCATTTCACATTGATTGGTGTGCCAAGTTTACTTTATCGTCTATAGTAAGTAAAAGGTCATCAGCAAACAGGTTGACCTTATAGATAGACCCAGCAATCGATACGGACGAAACCTCCAGGGTGGAATGGAGGAGACTCGCCAGAGGTTCCATAGCCAAGGCAAATAAGGCCGGTGATAAGGGACACCTCTGGCGAGTACCCCTTTCTACAGAAATTGGGGTAGGGGAAGGAAGCTTAAGGTAGGCTAGCGGGGAAGAATATATGGAGCGCAGGGCTGTGACAAATGGATGGAAATTTTAGGTTTAAACAGTATTGTTTTATTCTTTGTTTTTCAGTATTATTTTATTCTTCTATATAAGACATGAAAATCACTTGGTTTGGGTTACTGTATGGAAAAAGGCTTACTCCGGCTTCACATATGTCTGATGATTCGGAACCAGTCACGTTGCTGGATGTATGGACCGTCCGGGATATTTGGTCTCCAGAAAAAATTAGATAGGACCCCCCGCAATCCCTTGAACGGGACCTGGCTTTCAGTGAGGAGCGCATGCTGCAGACGGCACACCCTCCACTCATTTCTAAGGTAGTGCCGAAAAGAACCGAGTACAGCACTTGGGCATCATCGACTCTCCAATAGAAATGAATGTAGCACATGCCGTCTATCGTCTCACTGAGAGAGCCAGTTCTCCTTTAACGGAGTACAGTGTGCAAGGGAGTGTTTCCCAACCAATGTGCCTCCAACTTTTGCAAAACTACAACTTCCAGCATGCCAGGGCAGTCAAAGGATGTCCAGACGCACTGGGAGTTGTAGTTTTGCAACAGCTGGAGGCACACTGGTGCAGGGATATGCAGGCTATTCACATAGTTGTCGGATTAATGTTTTACCCCTAATCTTCCTTATAAATGAATGCTCAATGCACGTATGGCGGGGGCATATTCTTTATTTGTGTAGAAAGATACAGATCTATGTGTGTGGATTTTTATATACAAGCACGTACATCTTTTTTTAATGTATATACAGAAACAAAGTTGCCTTTCATTGGATGGGAAAAGCATTGCATTGATCTAATTAGACAGTCGGCTTATTTATATGGCGGCATACAATGTACACACCAAAGAAGTGGGTGTCACGACTGGTGCCGAGCATGAAACACACCCAAAAAAAATGGAGCTCCCTGACGTCTTGTGTTGTCAGGATTAAAATGCCGATCGTAGACTAAAATAAATCGTGTTCGCTTTATCCCAGCATAAGCCTAACATAAGATGAAGTCCTGCCGATTACAGCTGGTGACATGAAAGCTTCTTGTGGTTGTACTACTTGTGTTTTTTCTTCTCGCACGCTGCAGATGTTGGCACTTTTCAAATAGAGCATCTTGTCCCTTTATACAAAGAAATATTAAGGACCGATCAGATGCTTGGGTCCACCTCATGGGGTAGGTCAACTTGTTGTACAATGTTGTACATCTTGGAAAAACAGTAACCTTTCTAGTATACTTCATAAGAAATATCTCCTTTTTATAGACATCATGGCTTTTAAAAAAAAGGACCACTAGGGGTCCCCATATCATCCAGAACATAATCCTGTCTGGTTGTAGCATCATCTTTGTCCCAGCTGAAGCGCTGGCAGAGACTAAGTCCAGAAAGTGAGGACGGGACTTCCAGACTCCTGTCTGAAAACAGAGTGGAAGGGGTTAAAGCGCAGCCTGTAGTGATTGGATGAAGAGACCCAGCACAGCAAACTCAGGAAGGAAGTGAATGCATGGTGAATAAGAGCGGGCTCAGTGCTTGCCTTGGACATGCCCCTTCATGAGCAGTGAATATCAGAATGAGTGAGCAGTAGTACCGAGGGATGCGAGCCAAATACAAAAGCTAAATATTTGCATAACCTAATGATTAACATATACCGTATTTATCGGCGTATAACACGCACTTTTTAGGCTAAAATTTTTAGCCTAAAGTCTATGTGCGTGTTATACGCCGATACACCCCCAGGAAAGGCAGGGGGAGAGAGGCCGTCGCTGCCCGCTTCTCTCCCCCTGCCTTTCCTGGGGTCTAGAGCCCTTTTGCCGGTCCTTCTCTCCCCCTGGCTATCGGCGCCGCTGCCCGTTCTGTCCCCCTGACTATCGGTGCCGGCGCCAATAGCCAGGGGGAGAGAAGCGGCGCCCACAGCCAGGGGGAGAGAAGGGGCAGCGGCACCCATTGCCGGCGCCGCTGCCCCGTTGCCTCCCCCCATCGCCGGTGGCATAATTACCTGTTGCCGGGGTCGAGGCCGCGCTGCTGCAGGCCTCCGGCGTCGTTGCTATGCGCTGCACGGCGCGGCGCATGACGTCAGTGTGCCGCGACGTGCATAGCAACAACGCAGGGGACGCACGCCGGAGGCCTGCAGCAGCGCGAACCCGACCCCGGCAACAGGTAATTATGCCACCGGGGATGGGGGGAGGCAACGGGGCAGCAGCGCCGGCAATGGGTGCCGCTGCCCCTTCTCTCCCCCTGGCTATTGGCGCTGGCACCGATAGTCAGGGGGACGGAACGGGCAGCTGCGCCGATAGCCAGGGGGAGAGAAGGGCCGGCAGCAGGGCACTAGACCCCAGGAAAGGCAGGGGGAGAGAAGCGGGCAGCGACAGCCTCTCTCCCCCTGCCTTTCCTGGGGGTATATTGGGGTATACACGCGCACACACGCACCCTCATTTTACCATGGATATTTGGGTAAAAAACTTTTTTTACCCAAATATCCTTTGTAAAATGAGGGTGCGTGTTATAGGCCGGTGCGTGGTATACCCCGATAAATACGGTATATAAGCATAATGTTTCTGTGACATAACAAGTAATATATATGGGAGGCTGATAGTGAAATACCAATACAACCAACAAAATAAATGATCTCTCCCCCAAAAATTTAAAAAAAAAAAAAAGTATATTCCTTTAAAAATACATAATCTTTATTAAATCGCCAAATTCTAGACGCAATAAAAAATATTCCCATAAAATATAATTAAAAAGTACATAAAAAGGAGGAAAGGGTCAGACAGTACAGCAAGCACGAGGGCTATAGGAGTAAAAAATATGACATATCATAAAAGGGAAAAAACTATTATTTAACAGTACAGCTTAGTACAATACAATGCAGTAAAGTAATACATCAGTAACTATTATGTAGATACCATACATGTACTAGATATATACACCAAGGGTTACCAACAAAACTAATTAAATGCTAGATAGTAATAGTACTGCCATACTGTAGTAAACAGCAGCTGATAAGTACTGGAAAGATTAAGATTTTTTTTTATAGAAGTAATTTACAAATCTGTTTAACTTTCTGACTTCAGTTGATTTAAAATAAATTGCTTTCACCCGGAGTACCCCTTTAACTTTCTGGAGCCAGTTGATATGAAAAAATAAGTTTTTCACTGGAGTACCCCTTTAACGTCTGTCTAGAAGTTTGATTCTACCAAAAAAATTTACATATTCGTTTGTTTGGTAAAATCTGACCGGAAAAATCCATTAGTCAATGAGGCTTATTTTTATGGTAAAATGTGAGCGGAGCAGATTCCAAGAGGAATTTTCATGAGAAATATTGTTAATGTGCATGGGCTCTATAGAGAATTATAATGGAAACATTTGCACCTTTTTGTGTTTTTGGATCCACTCTTGTTTCGGCTAAAAGTACTAACTAAATTAATCCAGAATACTAAACACAGTCAAAATGTTTGGAAACCTCCACAATCACTATGAAAATCTGTCTAGAGACAAACTAGAGTTAATGGCAATAGAAAGTGGGGAGGAGGGGGATGCAGCTGCAGTTTCTCACTCAGTTTTTATTTTATTTTTTGCGAAACAGTATGACAGCAGAGATGATTAGCTCAGAGTTCACAGCGAGGCTTTAAAGGGGAATTTTGGTACTTAACTACTTCTCCCCTATTCACAGGATAGGCGATAAGTGTCTTTCGTTTTGTGAATTTTGGGGGTCCGACTGCTGGGACCCCTGCAATTTCCTTTCCTGTGCCCGGCTCTTTTCATGCACGAAGCGGTGGTGGACACGCCTCCTTCATGCATCTGTATTACAGAGCCAGAGATACACGAGCGGCATATCTCCGGCTCTCCCACAGAGATGCATGGAGGGGCGTGTCGACACTGCTTAGTGAATCAGGAGAGCCGGGGGGCTGAGCGGGAGATTGCAGGGACCCCCCGTGATCAGACAATAATCCCCTATCCTATGGATAGGGTATAAGTAGTGAAGTGTGCATTCACACCACAATTTCTTTCGACTCATTTTTGCACCGTATCTGATTTTGATGTCGGACTCACTCCGGTCAGTAGCGGGGATACGGTAGCGGCCGTTTTTGAAATTTCCCCGCCAGATCCGGCGACCACATGAAATTGTGGTGTGAATGTTGCCAAAGTACTGGAGTTAACAACAAAGACAACAAAGACGTGGTCTCAAATGGCAGGAAGTGCTCAACCCCTAATGCAGTTGTGCATATATATTGGGGGAGCAGATCCTGCCCTTGTAGTCCGTTGCTATGGACGATCCCCAGCATAAAATGTATACAATGGAGGATTCCTGCAGCAGACTACAAGTACCACAATAGAATCCTACACCAGATAGACGGTGTGGATGTGTAACAATTAGAATAATACAATACAGGAATTTAGGTGCACTACTGTGGTAGATGTATACAATGACATTGGCTGTCCCTCAAAACTGATGTTAAAATTGAGACATTCGCCAGTATATCCTTATATGAAGGACACACCAGAGCCCGCACACCAACGCCAAGGTTTCTCAAGTGGCACGGGACCTAACGCTAACCTACCTGTGCATGATAAGCGGGTGGGGCTTATAGCCTTTCTCCCACCTCCCATTTTATGTGTGCTCAGCGACACTGGAGGTAACCCGGGAGCAGTCTGTGAGCCGGACTTAAAGGGGTATTCCAGGCAAAACCTTTTTTTTATATATATATATCAACTGGCTCCGGAAAGTTAAACAGATTTGTAAATTACTTCTATTAAAAAAATCTTAATCCTTCCAATAGTTATTAGCTTCTGAAGTTTTCTGTCTAACTGCTCAATGATGATGTCACGTCCCGGGAGCTGTGCATGATGGGAAAATATCCCCATAGGAACTGCACAGCTCCTGGGACATGAGTCATCAGAGAGCAGTTAGACAGAAAGCAACAACTCAACTTCAGAAGCTAATAACTATTGGAAGGATTACGTTTTTTTAATAGAAGTAATTTACAAATCTGTTTAACTTTCCGGAGCCAGTTAATATATAAAAAAAAGTTTTGGCCTGGAATACCCCTTTAATGCTGCCGTAATTGCCTGCTGGCCTCTGGTTTTGCTTATCATGCACAGGTAGGTTAGTGTTAGGTCCCGCGCCACTTGAGAAACCTTGGCGTTGGTGTGCGGGCTCTGGTATGTCCTTCATATAAGGATACACTGGCGAATGCCTCAATTTTAACATTAGTGTTGAGGGATAGCCAATGTCATTGTATACATCTACCACAGTAGTGCCCCATAAGTACTGGAGTTGCCATTTAACATTACACCAGAGCTATGTTTCCCAACCAGTGTTTCTCTGCAAAACTACAACTCCTCCTGTCCGGGCATCTAAAATGTTTCCCTATCACTTGGTGGTGTAATGCCTGCTCATAATTCACTCTGGTGACTTTCATACTAGGAACCGTCACCAATTGGGGAAAACTCTGTCACTAACTCAGCTAAGCAGAGAGAGTGTCGTGGACCAGCTTGTTGACTGTTTCCGGCAGAATACAGCTCCGGTACAGGCTGTCACATGGGGCCTGTAAAAGATCAGACATTTACTGTACATACAAATATACAGAACTGTTTAATGAAGATCATATCTATATATAGACTGCACAATGGTGTCAAACAAGCAGTAGTTATGGCTGCCCGCATTTTCACCTCTGATATCTGTAGCAAGGTCTCCAGCAGAGGTGCTGTAAAACCATTACTATAAGACCACCCTGTTCTTTATTTTGGATTAGAGCTTTGAAAAAGTAGTTTATGGAACAGTGCAGGCGTCTTGCCAGGTTACAATATCTTCAGGCAGTTTGGCGTGGGGCTAGCGGCAGAAGAAGTTCTGTTTGGAAATGTTGTAAGGTATAGAACAGATAAGACTGCGGTCAAAAAAAGGGAGGAAAATATCATGAATACTGTACGAAATAAGATGCAAAAGAAAAGCATGTGAGTGCAGATAAAATAACATAAATAGAGTCCAGTTTGCTACCTTTTAGGTTGTCTTGCTTGTGTATCGTACAGTTAATCCCTTGCTATAATATATTACAATACAATGCACAAATAGCAAATTTAAAGGGGTACTCCTCTGCTCAGCGTTTGGAACAAACTGTTCCGAATGCTGGAGCCGGCAGCTCGTGACGTCATAGCCCCGCCCCCTCATTATGTCGCTCCCCACCCTCTCAATGCAAGTCTATAGGAGGGGGCGTGACGGCTGTCACGCCCCCTCCCATAGACTTGTATTGAGGGGGCGGGGATTATGTCATGAGGGGGCGGGGCTATGACCTCACCAGCTCCCGGGTCCAGCGTTCGGAACAGTTTGTTACATACTCCGCCCCTAGACATCTTCTACCCTAGCCAAAGGATAGAGGATAAGATGTCAGATCGCCGGGGTCCCGCTGCTGGGGACCCCGGGATCTCCGCTGCGGCTCCCCGCTATCATTACTGCACAGAACACGCTCGCTCTGTGCGTAATGACCGGTGATACAGGGGCCGGAGCATTGTGACGTCATGGCTTTGTCCCCACGTGATGTCACGGCCCGCCCCCTTAATGTAAGTCTATGAGAGGGGGCGTGATGACCGCCACGCCCCCTCCCATAGACTTGTATTGAGGGGGCGGGCCATGACATCATGTGGGGGCGGAGCGGTGACATAACGATGTTCCGGCCCCTGTATCACCGGTCATTACGCATGGAGCGAGTTAGCTCTGTGCAGTAATGATAGCGGGGTGCCGCAGCAGATATCCCGGGGGTCCCCAGCAGCGGGACCCCGGCGATTTGACATCTTATCCTCTATCCTTTGGATAGGGGATAAGATGCTAGGGGCGGAGTACCCCTTTAAGTGTGTAAGCAGCATATTATCAAGACTGAATTTCGGCCTCGGTATGGGATGGTTCTCATTCACTCACAAACTGACGTCTTGAAAAATGTCACAACTACGTTGAAAAAAATGATGATTAGATAAAATTCCATGTGACCAGTGCATGTGCACTTTAGATTATGAGGAGTATGTATAATTTTATGAACAACCAAAGCCATCCACTTTCGATGCTAGTAATATTTTTATACTAATTGATGTTTTTTTTTTTATTTCTGATTATTTTTGAACATGCACAGATTTTATCTGACCAATATCTTGCAAAAAATACTTTCTCCTTAATAGGCAATGTTCATAAATGGCAGATTTTTTGTGGATTTTCGTTGTGGATTCCACACTAAAAATCCCAAACAATTTGCAGTAAAATTGGTACAATTCTGGATGAGTTAATGCACAGTAAGGTCATGTTCATACGACGGAATTTCCAAGCGGAATCCGGTGGAAAAATTCTGCTTGAAAAATTCTCTTGTTATCAGTGAGATTCTGCTGCACCATTCCACGGTGGAATTTCTGCGGCAGAAACATTTCTCGTCGAAAACCTAATTCAGGCTTTCACAGAAAGAATTGACATGTCAATGATTTCTGCGGAAGACTCTTGGAAATGCATTTCCCTCTATGAAAATAACGCATTTCCAAACGGTCCTAGCGCGTCATGTTCTGCCGGCACCTGCTGCTTGTGGCATGTTTGGCACAATATTATTTTAGTCTTTAATAAAGTCATTTTGTTTCCATTCCCCGAAGATGTGTAGTTGTAGATGTAAGAAACAGTGAGGTATCCAAGGTCTGTATCTTACCAGACGTCTCCGAGGAATTGGCTCGCTTGGAAACCGGAACAGCTTTTTTAAGACCAAGCTTATCAAAGGGCTGTTTTATTAGTTTCAGATAATGTTACTGTAGGTTTGCTTATCTTGAAGTACAATACAGTACAATAATAGGGTTTTCAAATGCTTATTCACATGTGACCAAATAAATCAGTTCCATAGGCAGAGGAGCAGACCTGCTGCAATCCCCCAGTGCTGCTATTCTGACAGCGCCCATCTCTGTTACTTACCGCTTTCTGACGATCATCTTGACACAAGGAAATGCCTGCTTAAAGGGTAGCTCCCACCATCCCTTTTTTTTTCTGTCCCTGCCTATTGCCCATCTATCCCTAACCACCTCCCTGCCTTTACATTTTATTTTACTATATTAAAAATGCTTTTTTTTCGGCCTGGTAGTGTGCTCACTACCAGGCAGACTTCCCCGGCAGGCATGACGTCACTGACGCCTGCTGGGGGGCCTGACTTCCGCCCTTAGTTCAACTATACAGGGTGCCTCCAGCTGTAGGCACCCTGTGGTGAAAACACCCCCCCACCCTTCTCCCTCCGCCCGCTCGAAAAAGACATTCCGCTCCCCCAAACTCCATCACCCCCAGACCCCGCCGTGCAACAACTCCCTCCCTCCAACCGCCCGAAAAGAAGACATTCCGCTCCCCTTATAAGACCTCAGATCAGACTTGCCCATCCGGAGGATCAGCGCAGCAATGAGTGCGCACGCTGCCTCCGGACAGGGTAACGGGGGCGGGCGGGGCCACGCGCGAGGCTAGTGGAGCAGCCTGACAGTGGGCAGTGCAGCCCCAGCTATCAGCGTGCTCGCTCTCGCCTGTTTGATTGACAGGCGGGAGCGAGCACCGCAGTGACTGGATTTCGACTCATTGCCAGGCTGAAATGAGTCGAAATCCAGTAGTGACGTCACTGCTGAATGCATTCGGCCACTAGGAGGGCGACCCCTAGTGGCCGAATTTAAAAGTGATTTTAAACTTGTTTAAAATCATTTTGTTTAATTAAAGTATATTAGAGATATGTTGTAGTACTTAAGTACTACAAAATATCAATTTTTTTACTTCATGACAGTGCCCATTTAACTTATCACTTACCTCAGTGGGCACCCAGTTTAGGCTGTGATTGGCTAAGGGGCATTTGTGTCAAGAGGAGACCAGAAAGTGGAGAGGGTCAGTGACTGTGTTCTGTCAAAATGCGGTGATTGATTACAGCTTATATTTTTAAAGAGGATCTGTGGCCAACCCCCAATAAATGAGACTTTACTATATTTAAATATGTTAGGGTGCACTGATTCAACATCTCTTTACAGTTTCCTGATACGCCCTTCCATTCCTGAGATATAAGGGTTTATATTTTGTCTGACTATTCGGGGAATCAGTCAAATGGGTGTTATCTTAATTGTAATAATGGGAGGGACAGGTGGGATTATGCAGTCGGGGGGGGGGGGGGGGGGGAATTAGGCATATACACCCCTCAATGTACAACATTCACACCCCCTGACTGTGTTATCCCACCTGCCACTTCCAATATTACAATGAAGTTCACGCCCCTCTGACTGATTCCCTGATATGGTAAAACCCTCACATCTCAGAAACGGGAGGGCGTATTAGGAAACTGTAAAATGGTGTTTGATCAGGTCACACTAAACTATTTAGCGATAATGCATTCTATTTTTTTATTTTATTTATTTCTTCATGTTGGCCACGTATCCTTTTATCCCAGCCTAGCTAACATTAAAACGGAGTACAGCGCTGTCGATACGTGATAAGTTTGTAACGGCTGCAATACCCCCTTTTAAGTTATACCCCAACATGTGATTTCCTATTCAGGGACCCTATTTTAGCTCATTGGGCCACATCGTTTACTGAAGAAACATTGATCTCCACGTAAAATGGTCAAGGACATAGATAGACAATAGACAGAGTTGTTCATGTGTCAAGAAACTAAAATCTAAATGTCGCTATGGACTGTCCTACAAGTGGAATCAATGATCTATAAACTGGACATTAATGCTTAGAGGAGAACTCACACCACAGCACTATGCCAGTGTTTTTCCAACCAGGGAGCCTCCAGCTGTTGCAAAACTACAACTCCGGGCATGCTGGTTGAGAAACGCTACACATAGCTTGGAGCTTCCTCTCCATTATTTCTCCCGTCCACATAAGACCACTAGATCTCCTTACATTTTTTACTGCTCGCTTTTTATCCATCTATAAGGAGGTTCCTTTTGGTTTCCGAAGTGATGAGCTATATTTTAATTTTTTCGGTCTGCTTTAGAAGTCGACTTTATTGACACAATTTGCCAGGTGCCTTTTCTGTTTCTATTTGCTGTTTCGTGAAAAAAAAAAACACACTCCACATACAGCAGGTAATCTCTTTCAACATCAGCCTTGTGTACGTAAGCAAATTTTCATCTGCTTTTAACTGGCGACCCAAGGTAGTGTGCACAGCCCTGGAAAATTCATCACACAGTGTTCCAGCTGGTTCATGTGCTGCGTCCTAATATCCCGGCCTTGCACGGATCACAGTAATGCAAAGAGCATTAACTCCAGCAGCACTTAGCTGTAAAACAACTGTGCGCATCAGAAGAGAGTCGTATCCCTCATTTCACTAAATGTGCAGGATAACCCCCCTCCTGCCTCCATTACTTCGCCTAAAAGGTTTACACAGTTTGCCGCAAATCTACTCTGAGGTATAGTGTGAAGCACAAAAGCCCGTATGTAAAATCTGTAACTGGGTTCCTCAAACTATATGATGTTCTCCTTTGTGGGCCCCTGGTGTAGCTGCATTGCCTGTATCCTGAACAGCTTCAGCAATGCTTCCACTTGAACGCAACTTGTTACTTATTTTTATATATATATATATATAACTTAGCATAGTGAAACGTTTATATTTTTTCATTTCTCTGTGTATGATAATTGAGACATAATTTTGCCTGAACTGCTCTGTTAAAGAGGTTGTACAGCACCTCTCTCCACCGTCTGATCAACGCGAAGCGATGCTGCTGCGCGGCAGGTGGGACAGTTTCAACCATCTGACATCCGCACTTGCATGTGTCCTGTTCTAAGATAAATCTGCAGAGATGTCGACCTGGCCAAGCCTATAACAGAGTTAGGCTCGAGCAGTGGTTTGCATAAAAAAGGGTGTGGTTTCTATAAAAGGCTATGTCCAAATATAGTCCGAGCAAGTGTATTAAAGGAGAATTCCACCCAAATGAAATTACCTTTATATAGCTGCAAATGTTAAAGTTATATAACACTGTAATGTGCAAGTGTTATTTTTGCTTATCACATACCACGTTTTTCTCAGCTTTTCCTCCAGGCAGGAAGTATTGTAGTTCTTAGTACTCTTGATGACTGTCGGGCACCACTTTGCTGGATGTAGATGGGTCAATATGCACAGTCATACTCCTTTCCTCTGCAGCTCAGAGCGCTTCAGTGTGCAGTGTGTGATTGTCCCTGATTGGTTGAGGCCAACACATCTCCCTCATCTATATTCACTTCTTTTCTAACCATGTGACCTGCCCAGCTCTCTTAAGGCAGCTCAGCTC
Organism: Hyla sarda; assembly: GCF_029499605.1. Classification (NCBI taxonomy): domain Eukaryota; kingdom Metazoa; phylum Chordata; class Amphibia; order Anura; family Hylidae; genus Hyla; species Hyla sarda. The sequence goes on from NC_079191.1 coordinate 406,654,072, forward strand.
ACATAGGAAAAAGGCACAGGAGCTGATGGTTTGTTCAGTTTTTTTGCAGCTCTCAGAGTATATATATAACTTAAGTTTTTATTTCTACCACTTTTGGCTGGATATCTTCTTTAATGTCAGACCCCAAATCTCCCCTTGCATTAAAATAACAAAAGCCTGCATACTTACCTTACATTCTCCCCTGGTGCTGCAGCTGTCCTATCTTCTGGTTACCCCTGTGTTGTTTTTCCTTCTTGGGTAATGGCTCACATCCTGCTCAGCCAATCAAAAAGCAGAGTGAGGTAGCGGGACATCCTTGAAGGTTCCCTGCAGCTGGCTCTCAATCCTATTGGATTCAGTGAAGCCAGCTGGTTTATTTTGTTCCCCTCCCCCTCTTCTATATCTGTGTGTATATGCAGTATCTGTGATCTCCACTACTATATACACAGTGCATGGAGACTGCTCACCGGGGTGCTGAGACTTTTCTCTCTACAGAGCTTTAGCTTTCTATAACCGAGATATTTTCTATCCTCTTCTAATTGCTGGATGCTGCTACAGAGCCGCCATGACCACAGCTCTCGCATCATTGCCAGTTCCTACACCGATCAGCCAATCATGTCATCCTCCTGTCCTGGCAGCTACCATCTTGTCTTGCACGGCACATGATAAAAGTACATAAGCACCCTGAGCCTGCTGGGAAATGTAGTTTATAACCCTAGTGTGTTAGTAGTAGAGAATCTCTTTTTCTTTAAAGGGGTACTCCACTGGAACACTTTTTTTTTTTTTTTTTTAAATCAACTGGTGCCAGAAAGTTTAACAGATTTGTAAATTACTTCTGTTAAAAGATCTTAATCCTTCCAGTAATTATCAGCTGTTGTATGATCCACAGGAAGTTCTTTTCTTTTTGAACTTCCTTTCTGTCTGACCACACGTGTTCTCTGCTGACACCTCTGTCCATATCAGGAACTGTCCAGAGCAGGAGAGGTTTGCTATGGGGGTTTGCTTCTCCTCTGGACAGTTCCTAAAATGGACAGAGGTGTCAGCAGAGAGCACTGTGGTCAGACAGATACAAATCTGTTTAACTTTATAAAGGTACCGTATACCTTTAAATAGGCACTGTGAACGTACTTTTCAAAGATCAGTAGTACAAGTGAATATAAGAAATGTTGTAATAGATCCTTTTTTATAGAAATGCTTCTTTCTTCTGTTTCCAAACTATTTTATTGACCTGACCAAAATGATTCTAAGTCTAGTGTCTATCATCTCCTGCACATAGTGTTGGGAGATATACCGCACCCTTTTCTATGCAAATGTTTTTACATAGTTTTTTTCTTCTTTTCTTTCCACAATGTTATTTCTTTTAGCTATGAACCTTATGTAGATTTCTAGAGGGAAGAATAAAATAGAATCTAGATATATCCATATAAAATATTCAGGAATTTTCCATGGGGCTTCTATGTGAGAAGAGTCCTCAATGACTATACTGGGTAAACAGATGGTACAAATAGCCGTAAGGCTCCGCTTCCTGTAGCCACCAGTCCTGTATTTACATTGGTTTTGTACTGATCTCTTGAATTTTAGGATCTTTGTATTTGTAGAAATTTACATTTTTTGGACAATCCTTTTCTTTTTCTGAAACACCCCCGTGCCGCATCAGTGGAGGAAGGGAAAAGAACATTACACTTCAGGGATGAAAGATGAAGGAGCTCAACAAACACAAACAAAGTTTATTTTAAACTTGATTTTTTTCCAGGAAGATCGACATTGCTCCGCTGTGAGCTCCGAGTCCCCTGGGCAACACAGACATCAAAGCATTCTCCTCCATCCTGATTCCCAGGGCTACCATCTCTGAGCAACACTCTAAACTGGCCGCCAAATACAAGGGTTGGGGTCCTCGGTAAATACTCAAATACTTCCCTGCCCATAAATCGTTCTGTTACCCAAGACACTTGGCCAAGATAGAAACTATACATGAATACTGTTCCTTATTGCAGGCCACTACTTCATCGCAGGTGAGCGTCTACTGTAAGGACGGTGAGGCCCTATTTTATAGGCAGTGTAGTCTGTTACTGAAAGTTTTTCCCTCCAATGTTGAATAAAAAAAAAAAAAAAACAGAAGATTTATAGAAAATGCTGAGCACTACTCATGGATGTGTGCTGCGATATTTTTACCGGGGTGTCATGTGATTGCAGTCCTATATGGATCTTCACCTGGTGCTCGGCATCAAAAAGGCAGGTAGGAGCTCACATTAGATCCTCAATACAAAGAAGTTTGATGTGGCGACTTCTTTATTTCAAGTATAAAACCGGTAACAATGTAGGGGAGACATACACAGAGGACTATGGAGCAGTGGGTTCAGACAGCCGTTTTGTGCCCATAATGCACTTCGTCGGACCACCCACTGCTCCAGAGGACTATGGAGCAGTGGGTTCAGACAGCCGTTTCGTGCCCATAATGCACTTCGTCAGACCACCCACTGCTCCAGAGGACTATGGAGCAGTGGGTTCAGACAGCCGTTTCGTGCCCATCATGCACTTAGTCAGACCACCCACTGCTCCAGAGGACTATGGAGCAGTGGGTTCAGACAGCCGTTTCGTGCCCATAATGCACTTCGTCAGACCACCGACTGCTCGAGAGCACTATGGAACAGTGGTTTCAGACAGCCGTTTCATGCCCATAATGCACTTCGTCAGACCACCGACTGCTCCAGAGGACTATGGAACAGTGGTTTCAGACAGCCATTTCATGCCCATAATGCACATCGTCGGACCACCCACTACTCCAAAGGACTATGGAGCAGTGGGTTCAGACAGTCGTTTCATACCCATAATGCACTATGTGCATTATGGGCATGAAATGGCTGTCTGAACCCACTGCTCCATAGTCCTCTGTATATGTCTCTCCCCTCATTGTCCAGTTACCTGCATTGTTACCCGTTTTATACTTGAAATAAAGAAGTACATGTTTTGGATATGGCACATCTGAGTCTCCGCGTCAAACTTCTTTGTATTGAGTATAAAATAAAATAAAAGGTTTCTTCAACTCTTAAAATTTTTTCCGAAAGTTTTCGTCTGTTCCTTTGAGAATGTTTGGAAACTTTTTCTTTCTACTATGCAAAAAGTAACAGCAAGAATTGATCCCAACTCCCAAAGGAGAAATCACTTGACTTTCCCAGACTCCCGAAGGGAGATTTTCCTAGTTGTGTAATGTAACTCACCCTTCCTCCACAGCGTTGCATATGAAGGCTGGCTTGTTGTTCAGGAGTCTAGAATAGCTGGGTGAGGACGTACTTGGGAAAAGTAATGATGATATAATTGCCGATTATCCAACTTTCCCAGAACTGTTTTCTAAAGGATATGAGCCTACACATGTTGGACTGTTGGGGCATATAGATGCCATAGAAGGGAGGGCCCTCTCTTAGGACCCCTATACAGGACTGGCTATACATTTCAATGGTTTTTTGTTACACTACATTTCTCCAGCCATGGCTACAGCAGTAGGAACATCCTCCAGCAAAATCGGCCAGGAACTGACCTTTTAGGGTACGTTCACACGAGCGGATTTACAGCGGATTTTACGCTGTGGATCCGCTGGTGAAGGCCCGCTCTATGCTGTCTTTACATGTACCTGCTCATAGCGGCAAGACGCCGGTGGAAAAATAAATTATTGGTTCATGTCACATAAGCAAAAGAAAGAAAAGACGGAGCACATACCGTGATATTCCTTGCAAGTGCAGCTTTATTCTTAAAGGGGTTCTCCGGTGCTTTCACATTTTATCCCCTATCCAAAGGATAGGGGATAAGATGCTTGATCGCGGGAGTCCTGCCGCTGGGGACCCACGGGATCTTGCACGTGGCACCCCGTTTGTAATAAGCTGTCACGCCCCCTCCCGTAGGCTTGCATTGAGGGGCGGAGCGTGACGTCACACGCCGCCGGCCGTGTGGTCGCCGGTAATCAGACCCGGAGCGAACACGCTCCGGGGACTGATTACAAATGGGGGGCCGCGTGCAAGATCCTGGGGGTCCCCAGCGGCGGGACTCCCGCGATCAGGCATCTTATCCCCTATCCTTTGGAAAGGGGATAAGATGTGTAAGCACCAGAGTACCCCTTTAAAGGGGTACTCCGCTGGAAAACATTTTTCCTAAAATCAACTGTTGCCAGAAAGTTAAATAGATTTTTAAATGACTTCTACTTAAAAATTGTAATCCTTCCAGTACTTTTCAGCTGCTGTATGCTCCACAGGAAGTTCTTTTCTTTTTGAATTTGCTTCTGTCTCACCACCGTGCTCTCTGCCGACAGCTCTGTCCATTTTAGAAATTGTCCAGAGCAGGATCAAATTCTTATAGCAAACCTATCCTGCTCAGGACAGTTCCTGACATGAACAGAGGTGTCAGCAGAGAGCACTGTGGTCACACAGAAAAGAAATTCAAAAAGAAAATAACTTCTGTGGAACATACAGCAGCTGATAAGTATTGGAAGGATTAGGATTTTTAAATAGAAGTATTTTACAAATCTGTTTAACTTTGTGGCATCAGTTGATATAAAAAAAAAAAAAAAAAAGGGTTTCCAGCGGTGTAAAGGTGCATGTTTTCCAGCGGTTTAAGGTTGCACGCACACCACATTTTTGCTATACAGTTCCCGTATATGGTTTCAAGTTAAAAACCGTACGGAACCGTATAGCAAACCGTATGCATTGACTTAACATTGTGAACCGTATGTCAAACACATCATCCGGTTAAGTCTGTTTTGCGTGTTATACGGTTTTGTCCATTTTTTTCCCGTACCCAAAACCGTAGTCTACCACGTTTTCTTGGTCCAGGTGAAAAAACGTATTAAACCGCATATGTTTTTTTTTAACATGGGAGCCAATGGGAACCGTACAGAACCGTATGTGTGTACTTGACTTTGCACAGGTTTTTTTCTTGGAATTTCAATCAAACAAGTGAAACTTTATTCAAAATGGAGTGAAAAGTTTTTTTTTTTTTTTTTTTTAAACGAATGCAACTGGACATCATTTTTCAAACCGTATACGGGTTGAAATTTGTACACATGTTTTTGAGGAATCCGTTTTTCATCAAAAAAACGATAAGGGAACTGTATTGCAAAAACGTGGTGTGCCTGCACCGTAAGAAGGGGAGACGGTTACAGTTATCGGTTCATTCAGAAATATTGTTACTAATAGTATGGTGATATTCACATTTGCTTTGCTGATTTGTCATATTTTAGATGGACCCCATTGATTGTAAGGTTCATAAGATGGGTTCAGAATACACGATCACTGAGGCATGGTGACTGAGTGGTTAGCAGTGGTGCCTTACAGCAACTTGCAAGGAGTTTGTATGTTCTCCCCTTGTTTGTGTGTTTCCTCCCACATTCCCAAACACACTGATAGGTTGATGTGAAGTTTAGATTGAGAGCCCCAATGGGGTGAGGGACTGATGATGACAATCTCTGTACAGTGCTGTGGACTATGTTGGCACTATAAAAATAAAGCTATAGTCTTTTTCTTTTTCTCATGTGTCTTTACAGGTCTTTCGGATACATTACAGCTATGGATGTGTGTACTAAGGCTTCTTCAGTGTGAAGATCTGGAGGTCAGGGATGTTGCTGCCGAAATCATCCACGTGTATCACACTCAGAAGAATAGCCCCTCTGGTACAGGTACGCCCCATGTGAGCAAATTATAGTTCAGATGAATCTTTATTAATACTGATGACAGATGTGAAGAGATACGGTCGTTCTTGTACAGTCTGTGGTATGGTATTCGGGGACGTGAAGTCCTACAAGGGTAAGATGGTCACGGTTGAGCTTCTTCATACGTTGGATGTTAAAAATAATAGTTCTTTGAAGATTGAGGAAAACTAATGTATTTTCTGCCCAATCCACATCAGTTGTAGGGAGAGATCTGTCAATGACAACAAGCTGGGCGGGGGAAGGGAGGAACCACCCACTGGACACCTCTCCTCAAACCCATCAGGTTACACTGGCCACGATTCAATGTAAGATGTGGCTGCGTTGTCTTGCAATGTGATGCTAACTTCTGCTTCAGATAGGGCAGCATGAGTATAATAAAAGCTGTGGGGAATATGAGCTCCCTACCACTGCCTTACATTATAACTCACATTGTGATCCATCTGAATGTCATCTATGTGGCTAAATCAGAATGGCTGGTCAATAATGTTTATTAGAGATTTTTCCCCATCTAGCCCTCTCTAAGGAGTTAACAAATAAATCATCCTTTCTTTCCAGAAACAGCCCCACTCTTGCCCATTGGCTGTCTGTGTTGTTATACCCTTGAGTAAGATGTTATACCCTTTAGTAAAAACTGTTCCGAATGCTGGAGCTGGCACCGGGAGCTTGTGAAGCCATAGCCCCGCCCCCTCATGACAACACGCCCGCCCCCTCAATGCAAGTCTATGGGAGGGGGCCTGAAGGCCATCACGCCCCCTCCCATAGACTTGCATTGAGGGGGTGGGGTGTGACGACATGATGGGCGGGGCTATGACGTCACAAGCTCCCGGCGCCAGCTCCAGCATTCGGAACAATTTGTTCCAAACGCTGAGCAACGGAGTACCCCTTTAAATACCAGTCAGAGCAAATGGGACTCTGTTCATGACTTTTTTGCTAACCTTTTATCATGGTAGGGGGGAACTGCAAAATTATGTTTTTTCTTCTTTGACCCATTGAGTCACATTGGATATTACTGATCAAAGTCCTCTTTATATGGATCTATTAGCGCCATATTATAGACTTCAGACCCCATCCCATAAATGTTGCCCTACCCCTCCAATCTTTGCCGGACTGGCAAACTGTCTAATGTAAGAGGGATTCCTCCCAACTCTTCCCCAACAGATGATGCAGGAGGAAGACAAGAAACAGAGATGTTGCATTTCAACATCTGATCCTTTAGTTTTCCCTGGTTCCCCCCCCCCTGCCCCCTCGATATAGGACACTAAATACTTGCATATAACATATTACAGTAACATACACATATTCCTAGTTGTAAGCAGCCTTATTTAGTTTCTTGTACAGATCTGTACAGTGCTACCGTTTGGATTTATACATGGTGTGTTCCATTTGATGTCATATTTTGGAGGTGTTTTTTTGCCTTAGAATATTTAATCTAGTAACATGTAGCAAGATGGAAACACCATACAGTGGTTTACCATGAGCATGACGCCATATTCAGAAATGGGTGAACTCTGTAGATTCATTTGCACCTGATTTCTTAAAACATGACAGGTTTTGATCAGTCAGGGTCTCAGGGCTTAGACCTCCACCTATTGTTAGATACAGCTGGCTGAAGCACATAGGGAGACTATCTCCTGCACACAGACCGGCTGAGCACCAAGCCACGGAGTGTAGTACACTATTGACAAATAACAGTAAGGGTGTATTCCCATCTCATTACTAGGCTATGTCATCACTCTAAGTGGTTGGAATCTGACCTCTGGGATCTTGAAAAAGAAATGGCAACAGCATTTATACAGCTCTGCCCTTTACAGTTTTTTCTTACACAGAGGTACCTTGGCCACCCGATTGTTCAGGGAACATCAGTCAGCCTCACACATTGCAAAATGGGGGGCCGGGGTACTACCCTGCAGAGCAAGAATGTGAAGGAGCTGCAGCAATAAATTACCTCTGCAGCTCCTTCTTTCTTCAGATCATTGGTGGTCCCAGAGGATAGACCCCCACCAATCATAACATGGTGGAATGCCCTAGAGATATGAGGGCACAAGGCACAAGAATCAAGAGACACAATCTATCAAGACAATAATCTAAAACACTGATTCCATGTCATAAAACAGACAGCCGGAGCTTCACTTAATATTGCTACATTTTCCATTTCTGGCTGTCCAGTTTTGGATTCCGTGAGCGAAACCCATCAGCATGAAGGATGTAACACCTTCCAGCTGGTATACAGCATGGGGAGGCGAAGGAAACACAAAATGAGCGTTCTAAAAGTTACACAACACAACTATTTTTTTTTCTTAATCCTTAATGCACTGTGAAAAAAAAAACTGCAAAATAGTTCCTAGGTATAGGTTCGCATTTTGGCTGTATCTGAAACATGTAGGCAGTGGGTGGACATTATAACAGTAAAAACCTAGTTATTTTTCCAGATGTTTTAGCTCCGTTCCCTGTCACACTTGTCCCAGAATAATACTGCACTCATTTCAGAAAAGCATATACACATCCAAAATTCATTAAGCCTTCATAAACCGTCCAGACGTGGCAGAGAGAATGGGAAAATGAGCGGACTGAAGACTGGAGAAGACTGGATTTAGACGGGAAATTCTGCAGAGACTTTTTTCTTTTGCTCTAGTCCAGCGGTCTCAAACTGTGGCCCTCCAGCCGTTGGTTGTCCGGGTTGTTGGGAGTTGAAGTTTTGCTGAAGTGCCACAGTTTGAGACCACTGTTCTAGTCGAATATTTATAAAACCATCTTTAAAGCGTACCTGTAAGATCCACAAAAAAAACAAAACAATAATATATTACTCAGTACCTAATCCTGACTGTACATCTAATTTTTATACCTCTATCACCTATATTTCTAACTAGCTGAGTACCCGGCATTGCCCGGTTTTTCCTTCCTAACCCTTGTTGTGGAGGAAAATCAACAAAGGAGGAAGCTTTTGACTTCATATCCCATCCTATATTGTTGTCATATCCCGTCCTCCTATCCCGACCTTCTATCCCGTCCTCCTATCCCGTCCTCCTATCTCGACCTCATATCCCATCCTTATATCCCGTCCCCATAGCCCGTCCCCATATCCTGTCCCTTATCCTGACCTCATATCCCATCCTACTATCTCAACCTCATATCACGACCTAATATCTGAAGGGCCACAGTTTGAGACCACAGTACAGTTCTAGTCAAATATTTATAAAACCATCTTTTAAGTGTACCTGTCAGATCCCACAAAAAAAAGAACAATAATATAATATATTATTCAGTACCTAATCCTGACCATGTACATCTAATTTTTATGCCTCTATCACCTATATTTATTACTATCTGAGTACCCGGCATTGCCCGGTTTTCCTTCCTAATCCTTGTTGGGGAGGAAAATCCACAAAGGAGGAAGCTTTTGACTTCATATCCCATCTTCATATATTGTTGTCATATCCCAACCTCATATCCTGACCTCAAATCCCGACCTTCTATCCCGTCCTCCTATCCCGTCCTCCTATCTCGACCTCATTTACCGTCCTCCTATCCCGACCTCATATCCTGTCCTCATATCCTGACCTCCTATCCAGTCCTCATATCCCATCCTCCTATCTCAACCTCATATCCCAACATCATATCCTGTCCTTATATCCCGTCCTCATCCCGACATCATATCCCCACCTCATATCCAGACTTCATATCTGTTATGATATGCGCTCTGGCCGCACATGCCGGCCGTGAGTGCATGGCCCCGTTTTCCTCTGCTGCCGGGGGGGATGGGATTCGCATTGCGGGATGCGCCTGCATGGGAATCCCAGCCCATCACTCACGTACTGTTCCTCCTGCCTTCTCCTCAGTCTCTATGCTTCGGCGAGCATGTCCCCGTCCCCTAGGGTGCGCGTGCCGGAGCTCTGAGATTTAAAGGGGCAGTGCGCCCATTAATTAACACCTGTGGCCAGTTCATTAATTCCTTCACCTCCCTCACTTCCCTGCTGGATCTTTGTTGCCCTAGTGCCTCAGAGAAAGCGTTCCTGAGTATTGCCTTGCTGTGTATCGTACCCTTTGTTTTGTGACCTTACCCTGCTCCTTTGCCGCCTGCCTACTGACCACTTGCTACCTTCCTGACTACGCTACTGTGCCGCCTGCCTTGACCTCCTGCTATCCTGACTACGAGCTGCCTTATCCCACCTGTGCCTCGAATTTCCTCAGCCGCCTGTGTGTTCGAGCCATGTCAGGGGTAGCGACCTGGGTGCCGCTCTGGTGAAAGCCAGCGGCACCTTAGACTCCGCTCCCTGGTACGGTCCGTATCATCTGCCATATAGGTCCAGCAGATCCACTTACTCCAGTGTTCCAGTCTACTGAAACGTGAGTGTTACAATATCCCGACCTCATATCCTGTCCTCATACCCCATCCTTATGTCCCATCCTCATATTCTGTCCTCAGGTGGGACTGATTTGTGATGAAGATATTGTAAGCTGAAAATAGAAGGGGATGTGGCTTTGTGGGACTGGGTGTGTTTTGCAATTTGCATATATTTTTATTTGACTTATTAGTAATGTGTACCAAGTATTATTGAAATATCTCCAGCCGTACGGAAGTTATGTGGGAACATACATTTCCCATAGATTTGCATGGGACTTTAAACTAAAACCCCAACCCTCACAAATAGAGGTAGTTAAGGGTTAAATGAACTATCCTATATCTTAAGTGGACATATAAGTAACATGTGACCAAGTATTATGGAAATATCTCCAGCCGTTTGGAAGTTATGCAGTAATATATATTTCCCATAGACTTGTATGGGACTTTAAACAAAAACCCAGACCCTGGCAAATGGGGGTGAGTAAGGGTTAAATTACCTATCCTTTGTTTGTTGTTGATATATAAGTAACATGTGTGCCAAGTTTCATGTTAATATCTTTAGCCGTTCGGACATGATGCTGGAACATACACACATACATTCACACACATTGGGGTATATTTATCAAAGCTGTCTAAGTCCTGCATCAATATAGACCAAACTACAGAGGGTTAGGCCGGTCTATTGTGCGCCTAATTTATCAAAAGGTGCACAGTTCTTGATAAATTCTGTGCACAGACTGCATGATCTATGCTTTAGACTGTATTTAAACCTGCTCCAGCATGGTCTGACATTTCGGCGTACTTTCAGCCCATGCGACTTGTCGCTGAAAAGTCTCTTTTGATAAATTCAGCACCAATGCATTTTTCCCTCTAAAATAGACTAAAATGCATCATGTTCTAAAAATCCTCTAAAGCAAAAGTCGCAGAAAAGTTGCACATATTTAGACTGCGACTTTCTGTGCGAAAAACTTAGACAGGAAAAACCAGTCTAAATCTTTTGATAAATATCCCCCTCTGAGTTTTACATATATATATATATATATATATATATATATATATATATATATAGATTAACTAGCTGAGTACCCGGCGTTGCCCGGTTTTTCCTTCCTAATCCTTGTTGTGGAGGAAAATTAACAAAGGAGGAAGCTTTTGACTTCATATCCAGTCCTCATAAATTGTTGTCATATCCCAACCCCATATCCCGGTCCTCCTATCCCGGTCCTCCTATCCCGGGCCTCCTATCCCAACCCCGTATCCCGTCCTCCTATCCAATCCTCCTATCCCATCCTCCTATCCCGACCTGTAATATGTGTACCAGGTATTGAAATATCTCCATCCGTACTGAAGTTATGTGAGAACATACATTTCCCATTGATTTGCATGAGATTTTAAACAAAAACCCTGACCCTCACAAATGGGGGTAGTTAAGGGTTAAATTAACTATCCTATATTTTAAGTGGACATATAAGTAACATGTGACCAAGTATTATCGAAATATCTCCAGCCATTTGGAAGTTATGCAGTAACATATATTTCCCATAGACTTGTATGGGATTTAAACAAAAACCCCGCCCCTGGCAAATGGGGGTGAGTAAGGGTTAAATCACCTATCCTATGTTTGTTGCTGACATATAAGTAACATGTGTGCCAAGTTTCATGTTAATATCTTCAGCGGTTTGGACGTGATGCTGGAACATACACACGCATACATACACACACACACACACATTGAGTTTTATATATATATGTATATATATATATATATATATATATATATATATATATAGATATAAACGTTTTTGGATCTGACCGTGCCCAGTTAAGCTGGCATCTCCCCATATATACCTAGATCCAGTGTTCCCAATGAGTGGAGGTGATTGTGCAGAAGCTAGAGGGTTTCCATCTCCAAAAGTGAAGTAATAATCTATTATACTTGGCCTATGACCTGTTGATACAGTATAGATCTGTACATATACTTAACTTATTAACAGAACAGACGTGCAGCGTGACATGCCTGGAAATCCCCGAGAATTCCAATGCTGCAGTCTACAGACCGGAGCGGACATGTTACCCTCTTCATGATATTCTGTTCCAGTGTAAAGTGTCATCGAGTAGACATAATAAAGGGTTTGCTCAACCTATTGTATTAAATAAGAAAATAGCTGCCTACCTGCTGTGACTGACTATACAAAATGTGCCACCCTCTTCTGTATTACAGCTGTAACTCATGAGAAAAAGAGAAAAGTGACAATTATACATGTAAAATATTAAAGTGAGGATGCACTGTAGTCAAAATAGATTTGTGAGTAGTATTGATAACCTTCATACAGAGTATCAGCGTATTGCACAGCGCTTTACAGTTGGAATAAAGAACAAGCAAAACAAATGAACAAACCATGAGACAAAAGGAGAGAGGTCCCTGAGCTTACACTCTACAGGAGAGAGGACCCTGCACGTAAGAGATTACACTCTACAGGAGAGAGGACCCTGCACGTAAGAGATTACACTCTACAGGAGAGAGGACCCTGTACATAAGAGCTTACACTCTACAGGAGAAAGGACCCTGCACGTAAGAGCTTACACTCTACAGGAGAGAGGACCCTGCCCATAAGAGCTTACACTCTACAGGAGAGAGGACCCTGCACGTAAGAGATTACACTCTACAGGAGAGAGGACCCTGTACATAAGAGCTTACACTCTACAGGAGAGAGGACCCTGTACATAGGAGACTACACTCTACAGGAGAGAGGACCCTGTACATAAGAGATTACCCTCTACAGGAGAGAGGACCCTGTACATAAGAGATTACCCTCTACAGGAGAGAGGACCCTGTACATAAGAGCTTACACTCTACAGGAGAGAGGATCCTGTACATAGGAGACTACACTCTACAGGAGAGAGGTCCCTGTACATAAGAGATTACCCTCTACAGGAGAGAGGACCCTGTACATAAGAGAATACACTCTACAGGAGAGAGGACCCTGTACATAAGAGATTACCCTCTACAGGAGAGAGGACCCTGTACATAAGAGAATACACTCTACAGGAGAGAGGACCCTGTACATAAGAGATCACACTATACAGGAGAGAGGACCCTGTACATAAGAGATTACACTCTACAGGAGAGAGCACCCTGCATGTAAGAGCTTACACTCTACAGGAGAAAGGACCCTGTACATAAGAGCTTACACTCTACAGGAGAGAGGACCCTGTACATAAGAGCTTACACTCTACAGGAGAGAGGACTCTGTACATAAGAGCTTACACTCTACAGGAGAGAGGACTCTGTACATAAGCGCTTACACTCTACAGGAGAGAGCACCCTGCACGTAAGCGCTTACACTCTACAGGAGAGAGGACCCTGTACATTAGAGCTTACACTCTACAGGAGAGAGGACCCTGTACATAAGAGCTTACACTCTACAGGAGAGAGCACCCTGCACGTAAGAGCTTACACTACAGGAGAGAGGACCCTGTACATTAGAGCTTACACTCTACAGGAGAGAGGACCCTGTACAAAAGAGCTTACACTCTACAGGAGAGAGGACCCTGCCCATAAGAGCTTACACTCTACAGGAGAGAGGACCCTGTCCATAAGATCTTACACTCTACAGGAGAGAGGACCCTGCCCATAAGAGCTTACACTCTACAGGAGAGAGGACCCTGTCCATAAGAGCTTACACTCTACAGGAGAGAGGACCCTGTCCATAAGAGATTACACTCTACAGGAGAGAGGACCCTTTCCATAAGAGCTAACACTGTACAGGAGAGAGGACCCTGTACAAAAGAGCTTACACTGTACAGGAGAGAGGACCCTGTACAAAAGAGCTTACACTGTACAGGAGAGAGGACCCTGTCCATAAGAGATTACCCTCTACAGGAGAGAGGACCCTGTACATAAGAGCTTACCCTCTACAGTAGAGAGGACCCTGCCCATAAGAGCTTACCCTCTACAGGAGAGAGGACCCTGTACATAAGAGCTTACCCTCTACAGGAGAGAGGACCCTGCCCATAAGAGCTTACACTCTACAGGAGAGAGGACCCTGCCCATAAGAGCTTACACTATACAGAAGAAAGGTCCTAGAGTACCCGCAATAGGATAAAAGCTGCATGAATCCAAAAACATATGGCTTAAGGGGTTTTCCAAGACCATGAAAAAATGTGCAAAGAGAGGAAAGATGATAAAATAACAAAAGACCCATTACTCACCTGGTAAATCCCCCACCACTCCAGCACCCAGGTTCTGATGTTCCTTGTTTGTTTACTTGGTTGCAGCGATAATGTCCCCCTATATACAGTACTCAATTATGGTCCCCCTATATACAGTACCCAATAATGTTCCCCTATATACAGTACTCAACAATGTGCCCCTATATACAGTACCCAATAATGTCCCCCTATATACAGTACTCAATTATGGTCCCCCTATATACAGTACCCAATAATGTTCCCCTATATACAGTACCCAACAATGTGCCCCTATATACAGTACCCAATAATGTGCCCCTATATACAGTACCCAATAATGTGCCCCTATATACAGTACCCAATAATGTGCCCCTATATACAGTTCCCAATAATGCGCCCCTATATACAGTACCCAATAATGTGCCCCTATATACAGTACACAATAATGTGCCCCTATATACAGTACCCAATAATGGGCCCCTATATACAGTACCCAATAATGGGCCCCTATATACAGTACCCAATAATGTGCCCCTATATACAGTACCCAATAATGTGCCCCTATATACAGTACACAATAATGTGCCCCTATATACTGTACCCAATAATGTGCTCCTGTATACAGTTTCCAATAATGTGCCCCTATATACAGTACCCAATAATGTACCCCTATATACTGTACCCAATAATGTGCCCCTATATACAGTTTCCAATAATGTACCCCTATATACAGTACCCAATAATGTGCCCCTATATACTGTACCCAATAATGTGCCACTATATACAGTACCCAATAATGTGCTCCTATATACTCTACCAAATAATGTGCCCCTATATACAGTACCCAATAATGTGCTCCTATATACTGTACCCAATAATGTGCCCCTGTATACAGTACCCAATAATGTGTCCCTATATACAGTACCCAATAATGTGCCCCTATATACTGTACCCAATAATGTGCTCCTGTATACAGTTCCCAATAATGTGCCCCTATATACTGTACCCAATAATGTGCTCCTATATACTCTACCCAATAATGTGCCCCTATATACAGTACCCAATAATGTGCTCCTATATACTGTACCCAATAATGTGCCCCTGTATACAGTACCCAATAATGTGTCCCTATATACAGTACCCAATAATGTGCCCCTATATACAGTACCCAATAATGTGCCCCTATATACAGTACCCAAGTGACGGTTGCAGCCAATAAATAGTGCTTGATTAGAATGGAAGAGCGCTTACCTGACTATCGCTCCATTCAAACAGTAGCATTAGGGACCTTCATTCTGTGATTGGTGGGGGTCCCAGCAGTCAGGTGATAATTTGACAACATGGGAAAACCAATATCTAGCCACAATAGTACAATGCAGACAGCTCCTTCCGCTACCATCACAGCACCTGTGCACGGACTGGGCGGTGGCGCTCCCCGCCGTAAACAGCAAAGGAACAACGGAATTGTCCAGCAGATAGGTACGGTGTTAACACGGATCTTCTTTATTATGGTAGGATCAACAGGAATATTCGTGTTTGCACCATATCTTTCTGCTGGACAATTCCTTTAATGTCTATAACCACGGTCTGAATGTTGTCGGACTAGGTCACTGGACTGTAGTAAGGAGATCTTTATGCAGAAGCTAAAGGGTAAACCCATTGAGCGGGTGATACTAGTACAGGCCGCCGTAATCATGACAAATAATGTTATACAGTCTGCACTAGATTAATATTCCTGCTTCCTGTCCTTGCAGCGCACCCACCAAAGTCTAAGATCTCCCCATTCCAACCAGGATGGTGATTTACTGAATGTATCCATATTATCAGATTAATGCCCCATTGTTTCCAATGCAATTACCGTGATTCATGAAGGTAAAGGTCCCATGCCAGCGCTCCAATAATATATCACCAATCAGATGAAAATTACCAATTAAACTTAAGTGCATTATCTTCCAATTTGGCAATGGCTGGGGTGATGAAATGAGGCACCGCAGAGAGTCCAGCAATTGTTTTTTGTATTCATACAATTCATTGTAGATGTCATTGTGGACCATTGTGTGCGTGGTGACACTAATACTTAGCGGCAGTGTTTGTGAAGGTGTGTTGGTGTTTTGTTCTTTTCATGCCTACAGATCCAAACTTAGCAAAAATAGCCCTGTAAATTGCTCACATTGTCTGAAAGCAGCTAGCACAGGTAACAGGCCATGCTTCCTACAGAGTCATGGACAGGAGGCCATACATGTAAGTCCCTGGGGTTCTGTAATATGTGCCACTGTATGGGCTCATATGACAATGCTTATTGATTACAATACATTGGTAAAATAGCGCCCAATAGGGCATGCCAGAGTTTTCTTAAGAGGAGACCATTGTATGAAATTGGCGACCTATCGTGGCATAGTATACATACATACATACATAGTGAGGGGAAAAAAGTATTTAGTCAGCTACCAATTGTGCAAGTTCTCCCACTTAATAAGATGAGAGGCCTGTAATTTTCATCATAGGTATACCTCAACTATGAGAGACACAATGAGAAAAAAAAATCCATAAAATCACATTGTCTGATTTTTAAAGAATGTATTTGCAAATTATGGTGGAAATTAGAGTAGTAAACCTGATAACAAAAATCTAAGGTTTTTGGGGGGAGTGCTATTTAAAACATAACTTTTAATGTTTCTGATAAAATAACACCCAAAATTTGATTCCATCACCAATTCTAAAAAATGCGACACAGGATCCGTTTGGATCACCACCCATCCGATGGATTTATCAAATGTCTCAAAGATATCTCATATGTATGTCAGATATTCTCATCAAATGTCTCAAAAATATCTCAATAGTATATCAATTGTTCTCTACGCGTTTCTACTCCCATTCGGAGCATCCTCAGGAGAAGCTATGAATATACAGATACCACACAAGTGAAACTGAGTATCATATATAACAATAAAGATGTCATATGCTCATAGAGATAGCATTGTTAGATGATGGGTAAATGGCATATTAATTCTGCATGCCATCCCACGGGTGTGATCGTAGCCAGCAGTCCAATGGAGAGATACAGGTATTACAATACTCTCCGTTGTTGCAGACACGGTTTGCTGAACGTGATGCCGATCACAGGATCCCGGAGTGTGCGCAACCCGCAGTGGCGGGGAGCCGGAATAAGTCTAACCGGCTTGAGGTGAGTGCAGAGAAACCGGTTAGACTTATTCCGGCTCCCCGCTACTGCGGGTTGCACACACTCCGGGATCCTGTGATCGGCATCACGTTCAGCAAACCCTTTGTTAGCAATGACAGAGGTCAAACATTTTCTGTCTTCACAGGGTTTTCACACACTGTTGCTGGTATTTTGGCCCATTCCTCCATGCAGATCTCCTCTAGAGCAGTGATGTTTTGGGGCTGTCGCTGGGCAACACAGATTTTCAACTCCCTCCAAAGGTTTTCTATGGGGTTGAGATCTGGAGACTGGCTAGGCTACTCCAGGACCCTGAAATGCTTCTTTCAAAGCCACTCCTTCGTTGCCTGGGCGGTGTGTTTGGGATCATTGTCTTGCTGAAAGACCCAGCCACGTTTCATCTTCAATGTCCTTGCTGATGGAAGGAGGTTTTCACTCAAAATCTCACTATACATGGCCCCATTCATTCTTTCCTTTACACAGATCAGTTGTCCTTGTCCCTTTGCAGAAAAACAGCCCCAAAGCATGATGCTTCCACCCAGTAGGTATGGTGTTCTTTGGATGCAACTCAGTATTGTTTCTCCTCCAAACACGACGAGTTATGTACCAAAAAGTTCTACTTTGGTTTCATCTGACTATATGATATTCTCCCAATACTCTTCTGGATCATCCAAATGCTCTCTAGCAAACTTCTGACTGGCCCGGACATGTACTGGCTTAAGCAGGGGGACACGTCTGGCACTGCATGATTTGAGTCCCTGGCGACGTAGTGTGTTACTGATGGTAGCCTTTGTTACTTTAGTCTCAGCTCTCTGCAGGTCATTCACTAGGTCCCCCTGTGTGGTTCAGGGATTTTTACTCACCGTTCTCATGATCTTTTCGACACCACGGGGTGGAGCCCCAGATCGAGGGAGATAATCAGTGGTCTTGTATGTCATCCATTTTCTAATAATTGCTCCCACAGTTGATTTCTTCACACCAAGCTGCTTGCCTATTGCAGATTCAGTCTTCCCAGCCTGGTGCAGGTCTACAATTTTGTTTCTGGTGTCCTTCGACAGCTCTTTGGTCTTGGCCATAGTGGAGTTTGAAGTGTGACTGTTTGAGGTTGTGGACAGGTGTCTTTTATACTGATAAGTTTAAACAGGTGCCATTAATACAGGTAACGAGTGGAGGGCAGAGGAGACTCTTAAAGAAGTTGTTACAGGTCTGTGAGAGCCAGAAATCTTGCTTGTTTGAAGGTGACCAAATACTTATTTTCCACCATTTTTTTCTCATTATGTCTCTCATAGTTGAGGTATACCTATGGTGAAAATTACAGCCCTCTCATCTTTTTAAGTGGGAGAACTTGCACAGTTGGTGGCTGACTAAATACACCGCTCAAAAAAATAAAGGGAACATGTAACCAGCACAATGTAACTCCAAGTCAATCACGCTTCTGTGAAAGCACACTGTCCACTCAGGAAGAAACACTGATTATCAATCAATTTCACATGCATGTGGTAGCATGAGATGAAGTCTACAACCCACACAAGTGGCTCAGGTAATGCAGCTCATCCAGGATGGCACATCAATGCGAGCTGTGGCAAGAAGGTTTACTGTGTCTGTCAGCGTAGTGTCCCGAGCATGGGAGCACTACCAGGAGACAGGCCAGTACATCAGGAGACATGGAAGACAACCCCAGCAGCAGGCAACAACCCAGCAGCAGAACCGCTACCTTCACCTTTGTGCAAGGAGGAGCAGGAGTAGCACTGACAGAGCCCTGCAAAATGACCTCCCGCAGGCTACAAATGTGCATGTGTCCACTCAAACTGTCAGAAACAGACTCCATGAGGGTGGTATGAGGGCCCGACGTCCACAGGTGGGGGTTGTGCTTACAGCCTGACAGCATGCAGGACATTTGGCATTTCCCAAAGAACATCAAGATTGGCAAATTCGCCACTGGCGCCCTGTGCTCTTCACAGATGACAGGAGGTTCACACTGAGCACATGTGACAGACGTGACAGAGTCTGAAGACTCCATGGAGAACGTTCTGCTGCCTGCAGCATCTTCCAGCATGACCGTTTTTTCGGTGGGTCAGAAATGGTGTGGGGTGGCATTTCTTTTGGGGCCGCACAGCCCTCCATGTGCTTGCCAGAGGTAGCCTGACTGCCATTAGGTACCAAGATGAGATCCACAGACCCCTTGTGAGACCATATGCTGGTGCGGTTGGCCCTGGGTTTCTCCTAATGCAAGACAATGCTAGACCTCATGTGGCTGGAGTGTGTCAGCAGTTGATGCTATGGACTGGCCCACCCATTCCCTAGACCTTAATCCGATTGAGCAAATCTGGGACATCATGTCTCGCTCCATCCACCAACGCCACGTTGCACCACAGACTGTCCAGGTGTTGTTGGATGCTTTAGTCCAGGTCCGGAAAGACATCCCTCAAGAGACCATCCGCCATCTCATCAGGAGAATGCCCAGGCATTGTAGGGAGGTCATACGGGCACGTGGAGGCCACACACACTACTGAGCCTCATTGTGACTTATTTTAAGGACATTACATTAAAGTTGGATCAGTCTGTAATGTGGTTTTCCCACTTTGATTTTGAGTGTGACTCCATATCCAGACCTCCATGGGTTGATAAATTTGATATATACCTATTCAGTTCCTTAAATGGACAGAGATGTCAGCAGAGAGCACTGTTCTTGTGATGTCAGCAGAGAGCTCTGTGTTCCAAAAAGAAAATAATTTCCTCTGTAGTATTCAGCAGCTAAAAAGTACTGGAAGGATTAAGATTTTTTATTAGAAGCAATTTAAAAATCTGTTTAACTTTCTGGCACCAGTTGATTTAAAAAAAAATTAAAAAGTTTACCACCGGAGTAGCCCTTTAATTTTCTCAGAGGAGACTGGAGAAAACCTTTTGTGGGAACTGCTTGTAACTATGAGCCCCCAATAAGGACTTTTCCCGGATGATGCTAGTTGCAAGTAGGGGGGAATCTGTCAGCAATGTACCATGCTGAGGGCTGCAGATATGGGCAGATAAAGAAATAAAACAAATCCTACCTGTCTCTTAGCTGATGGCTGTTTGCAAAAAATTATATTTTCTTTCCAAGCTTAATAGTCGTAGAGGCCGGGGCTGAGCTGCAGCATGCATGCCTCCTCTCTCCCTGCTCTGCATGATTGATGTGCAGGGTTTGACTTCCAACACTGATCCCTGTATATCATTCATACAGGGAAGGGTGGGGGAGAAAGGAGACATGCATGCTGCAGCTCAGCCCAGCCTCTCCGTCTCTTAAGCTTGGAAAGAAAATATGATTTTATGACTTTGCAAATAGCCATCAGCTAAAAGACAGGTATCCGCCTCAAATGTCACATACAGTGTCCCTCAGATTATCCACAATGTCCAGATCATTGAATATAAGGAAGCATATGTAACACAGAACACAATTTAGTATTTCAGAGCTGTGAGGCCTTGCAGATAAAAGCACTATGGCATCTGAATGTCATTATATATAAGGACTATCTTAGGTGAATGGGCTTGTCTAAATTCTTCCTTGACGATATTAGATCGGGCATGTTGAATTTTAGTGCCCGATTCTTTTGTTCTTAAAGGGGTACTCCGCTGCCTCAGCGTTCGGAACATTTTCTTCCGAATGTTTGGAGCAGGCGACAGAGGTTGTTACATCATGGCCATGCCCCTTGTGATGTCACGCCCCCTCAATGGAAGTCTATGGAAGGGACTTGCATAGACTTGCATCGAGGGGGTGTGATGTCTCAAGGGGTGACGTCACACGTCAGGTGCTGCACAGAGATTGCGGGCCCCCGCGATCAGACATCTTGGAGCGGAGTTCCCCTTTAAAGGAAATCTGTCACCAGTGTCACCTGCACTAACTTGTCTGTACCGACAGAGAGTGCAAGTGACATCGATGACAGCAGTATTCCCCTTGTCCCGTTCTCTGGGAGGGATCTCCGTTAATCTTGGCCATTAGCTCCAGCTCCGTGCACCCGACTTGGGGCATGGGCGGAGGTTAGTGACACCCCAAGCCGCTGCTGCTCTCTGCTGGGTCTCACGCTAAACTCCGCCCGTGCCCCAAGTCGGGTGCCTGGAGCTGGAGCTAATGGCCAAGACTACCGGAGATCCCCGCCATGGAACGGGACAAGGGGAACACCACTGTCATCAGTGTCACCTGTACTATCTGTTGGTACTGACAGGTAAGTGCAGGTGACACTGGTGACAGATTTCATTTAAGGGAGATAAGCAACCACCAAGAAGTACATTAGAATTCATGTTGGATGAAATAGCTGTCAGCCGAATGAGCATTTGGTCGCTAGCTATTGAAGGTGTATAGCCATATTTACTCTAAGCCCAGCTGTATATGAGCCTCACCATTGCCCAAGCAGATTGCTAAGGGCACCATGCCTTGGGTTACTGCATTTGGTTTCCCACTTACTCTTAGGATTTTAGAATTTCTACATAGAGTTGTAGATGGACAACGTCTTTGAAGGATCATGAATGTTCTTTGTCATCACTCTATAGAATGTAAATGTTATAGATATGAGACACCACCATTTTCTTCTCCATAGTTCTGTGTAATGTGCCGACAAGTGCCAAAATAGCGTATCCAAGGAATCTTAAGACGGCTGGCTTGTGTTTGATTAAATGTTTTTCTTCAAAGCCCTCGCATGCAAGTTCAAGTTACTGAACCCAGATGAATACATAACACTCTGCATAATAACTGCTACAGATTGCCTTGGCCAGGGGAGTATCGGCTTTCGCCCGCACTATTTGTTTTTCTTTCGGAGTTTCACTTATTTGTACAGTCTTGGCTTTGACCATAATGTAATTTCAAGTTATGACAACTCTTCCAGCTTTCCCTATTTTGGACTTAAATCCTCTGATTTCTCACTTATTGTGTGTGGGATATATAGTCTTTAATAGAAAAGAGGGGGGGGGGGAATATTCAAAGAATTGTGTTTTTACTGCATTTTTTTTTTGCGCCTCTAAGAGTGTTAACTGTGCCTCATTTTCAGAAGTGTGTTTGGTCTTTTAGAAATTTGAGGATTCTTTTAAATACGTTTTTAAATGAATTTCCATTTCCTTTGTTTAGTTTAAAAGGGTTTCCTGAGACTTTTTGTAAATATTGGGCTATCCTCAGGATAAGCCATCAATATCTAGTCAGTCGGCATCTGACACCCGGCACCACTACCCATTAGCTGTTTGCCAGAACCACATCATCCATCTATAGAGGAAAAAGAGCTGGAAGCAGACAGCTCCATATATTGTGTAGTGGCCATGCTGGGTTACTGCAGCTCAGCTCCAATTGATGTAAATAGAAGTTAAAGGGGTACACTGGTGGAAACCTTTTTTTTTTTTTTTTAAATCAACTGATGCCAGAAAGTTACAGATTTGTAAATTACTTCTATTAAAAAATCTTAAACCTTCCAGTACTTATTAGCGGCAGTATACTGCAGAAGAAAGTCTTTTCATTTTGGATTTCTTTTCTGTCACGACCACAGTGCTCTTTGTTGACACCTCTGTCCATGTCAGGAACTGTCCAGAGCAGGAGAAAATCCCCATAGCAAACATATGCTGCTCTGGACAGTTCCTGACATGGACAGAGGTGTCAGCAGAGAACACTGTGGTCGTGACAGAAAAGAAATCCAAAAAGAAAATAATTTCCTCTGTAGTATGCAGCTGCTAATAAGTACTGGAAGGATTAAGATTTTTTTTTATAGAAGTAATTTACGAATCTGTTTAACTTTCTGGCATCAGTTGATTTAAAAAGAAAAAGTTTTCCCCCGGAGTATCCCTTTAAGTTGCAGTAACCCAGCACGGCCACTACACACTCTGGCAAACAGCTGATTGGTGGGGGTGCTGGTCACATATTGATGACATCTGAAGAATAGGCCACCAATAAAAAAAAGTCCTGGAAATAATACATAATGTATTGGATTTACTAAATAGAACAGTATAGTCATAGTCCCTGATGCAGCCACCAGTGTAAAGAATAGTTGTTTTCTTTCCCATAGACCTATATGTATTTATTTTACTCTGGAAAACATCTATTGTTTACACTCATGGCTGCATCAGGAAGTAAGTAAAAAATAAAATGATATATATAAAATTGTATTATGAATATGCTAATAGAGTGGCACACTGTATTATTGGTGTGATTACAGAATTTGGTACTTAGTCAAAAAAGAGGACAACTGCACAGCAGTAACATATGGCTGCAGCATTAGACTACACAAGGTTTGTTTGTAGTCTGTTACCATGGAGACACAAAGGGGGGGGAAAAAGGGTAAAGAAATGTATAAAAAATGTTTTTTTTGGATAGCTGTTCAATTACTTTTTAAAGGGGTACTCCGCCCCTAGAAATCTTATCCCCTATCCAAAGGATAGGGGATAAGATGTCTGATTGTGGGGATTACGCCACTGGGACCCCCGCGATCTCCTGCATGCCACCCTGGCATTCTGAATGTTTTGTTCCAAACGCTGGGTTCGGGGCCGCGACCTCACGCCCCCTCGTAACGTCATGCCACGCCCCCTCCATTCATGTCTATGGGAGGGGGCGTGATGGCCCCTGGATGAGATCGTGGGGGTTCCCAGCGGGGAGACCCCCTCAATCAGACATCTTATACCCTATCCTTTGGATAGGGGATAAGATGTCTAGGGGCGGAGTGCCCCTTTAATTTTAGGTGAGGCACTGGAGTAAGGAAATACATGTTGCAAATATTAATATAGTGAGTGTTCCAGACCCACAAAAAGAAAAAAGAGCATATGTACTGTATAGTGATGGAAGGTGCTGAATACTTTTAATACTGAATGGGGCTTTTCACTGATATCTGTTCTCTGTTCACTGAGTACCGTAGCTTTTACACTTCCATTACTATAATGCAGACGTGTCAAGAGTTTTGATAAGTGCTGAGACCCCCGGTCATTACTAAACTGAGCCAGGAGAAGGGTGTTGCTGCACTTTATTCCTGGCTCATTGCTCAGTCCCATCTCATTGCAGGTGATGGTTCCATTATAAATCTATATTTAAAATAATCCTGAAATCTTTCAGTTTTTAGTTTTGCTACTAGGCTGTAAAGTGTACAGTATTACAATGAGTTGACACCAGTGTATAGATGAGACTGAATCTTCACAATAGCTGAAGCTCACAGCTCAGCCTCCCCCCTTTCCTGTGGAATGATCTCTTCAAAAGGTCACAGAGCATGCCCAGACACATTTCCCATTCATATGAATGGAACAGCTCCTGTTTATTGGACATCTCCTTTCTATGTTCATTAAGGTGTGTTTTTTCTACATGCTGTTAAGTACAGCTCAGACAAGATGACTGCCCCCATAATAATGTACAAAAAAATCCAGAAAATGAAAACCAACTAGGAAAAAAAAAAATCAGTATCTGGCTCTAATCAGCACCCGGCGTTCTGAACGAACACTGGGTTCCAGCAGCAGTGGTCGTGACCTCATGCCACGGCCCTTGTTTCATCACGCCACGCCCCCTTCATGAATGTCTATGGTGACCACCGCAATCAGACATCTTATCCCCGATCCATAGGATGTCTAGTGGTGGAGTACCCCTTTAAGTAAAAGAAGTTCTAATACAGATGGTAGTAACAATAAAAAAAAAAAAATTTGGAATGGAAGAATAAAATTTGGGATAGGGTATAAGTATCTGATCCTGACGGTTCCACCGCTGAGACCCTTCCGGCCGCTAGAATGGGGTGGTCCCATGTGCTCAGTGTGCGCTTTGAATGGAGCGGCAGCCATATTTGGTTATCTCTTGAAGTCCCAAGGAGAGTTAAAGGAGCAATGGTTGAGCGTGCACGTTGCTGCTTTATTCGCTTGGGGCACTTGTGATCAGTGGGGGTCCCAGTGTTTTGCAACAGCTGAAGACACACCAATTGGGAAACGCCGGTGTATACAGACTGCCCAATCAGGTGATTAGTCAAGCAAAATGGCTGCCCCCTGTTGCCTTTCTGCAGTTACTCTTTACATGTGTTTATAAAGGTTCTAATCCCAGACTGATTTTTTATAGGGTTTCAATTAATAACTTGCTAGAAATAGAAGTGACAGATCTATGGCAGGAAAAAAAAAGTTCACACTGTTCACCCCCAGCGGCTTTTTCATCCTTTAATATCCGGCTGTAGGATCTAACCTTGGGAAGCGAGTCCCCTCCCTAATTCCAGTTGTTTACCCAAATTTTTTATTTTTTCTCTCCAGTCTTTCATATGGAAATCTGCATATGCCTAAAGTTCTAAAGGAGCCGGCGGCCCCTGTGCAGACGCTGCGATCCAGGCCATAGTGTTTGTTATTTCTAATCTACATACAGCCAAAAGATCTGCTCCTTGTGACACCTACTTGGCTCCGGGAGACGTCCGTATGTCACAGGCAGTATAAAGAGGAGGATGCCGGACAGTTCATAGCTTTAGGTGTGGATGATGCTTTGAGAATTGGCCTAAAATTGGTCAGACAGAGAAGGTTTCCTGGTCACTACATCCATAAGGCAGAAGCATCGGTGTGACTTCTATTCTAGCTGACTTCCTTTTCGGGATACATTGTTTTGTAACAACAGTAATATACAGTGGTTCCTCAAGTTACAATATTAATTGGTTCCGGGACGACCATTGTATGTTGAATCCATTGTATGTTGAGACTATAACTCAAGGGAAACCTGGTAATTGGTTCTGAAGCCCCCCAAAATGTCATCCAAAAATAGGAAAACATGAGGATTAAAGAAAAATAAGAAGATAACTAATATAGATAAAGCAAATCCTTCCATATAAAAGTAAGAAAGATCTGCTGGAGCTGTAAATCACTGTCAGTGTTTCCCAACCAGGGTGCCTCCAGCTGTTGCAAAACTACAACTCTCAGCATGCCCGGACAGCCAAAGGCTGTCCGGGCATGCTGAGAGTTGTAGTTTTGCAACAGCTGGAGGCACCTTGGTTGGGAAATGCTGGTCTATATAGAGGACAGGTGCTTCTTCAGTGTTCTGTACAGAATACACAGTGTCCTAAAAAAGTAACAAGGAGCCGCCCTTGCCTGGTGTCCAAAGGATCAGCTAACCCTGGCACAGGTACAGAGTAGTACAGAACATGTAATACCTCCCTGTACTGTAGGGGGCACTACCAGACACCAGTCAGTGCATGCACTTCAGTAATACAGGTACTTTACCATTAAAATGCCCATTCTGATTGGTCAGTTCCTCCAGTTGTGACATGTCTCACAGATCTGGACTGTCTGTACATTGTATGTTGAATCTGGTTTCAAGTTACAATGGTCCAGAAAAGACCATTGTATGTGGAAACTATTGTATGTTGAGGCCATTGTAAGTTGAGGGATCACTGTAGTTCCATAGTCACATAGTTCATATGGTTGAACAAAGACACGTGTCCATAAAGTTCAACCAAGGAGTGGAGGAGATGGATGAAAGGAAGGGGTACGGGTGGATGAATGGGAGGGGATCTGGTTTTATATTTTTACATATGTGTTATTCTGTGCTAAGAATGTATCTAAGGCTGGGTTCACACTACATTTATGACATGCGGGGATCGGACCCGGCCAGGAGATGGGAAAACCGATGCTCCCGTATCCCAGCCAGGCCCGGCCCGTATCTCATTCATTTGAATAAGCTGATCGCAGTCAGATAGTGACTCCGGTTGGCTCATTTTTTTCCCTGTATCCGGTTTTGTGACCGGACCTAAAACCGTGGTATACCTCGGTGTTATGATTCGGCTAGCTGGATGTGGATCCACTGTGTCAGCGAGGGATTGGCGTGGAGCGTGTCGGTGGACCGGTTCTAGGGTTGCTACTGGTTTTCACCAGAGCCCGCCGCAAAGCGGGATGGTCTTGCTGCGGCGGTAGCAACCAGGTCGTATCCACCGGCAATGGCTCAACCTCGCTGACTGCTGAGAAGGCGTGGGACAGAAGGACTAGGCAGAGGCAAGGTCAGACGTAGCAGAAGGTCAGGGCAGGCGGCAAGGTTTGTAGTCAATGTGGATAGCAGAAGATCTGGAACACAGGCTTTGGAAACACTAACGCTTTCTCTGGCACAAGGCAACAAGATCCGGCAAGGAAGTGCAGGGGAAGTGAGGTAATATACACAGGGAGCAGGTGGAAGCTAATTAGACTGATTGGGCCAGGCACCAATCACTGGTGCACTGGCCCCTTAAATCTTAGAGCGCTGGCGCGCGCGCGCCAGAGCATGACAGCCAGGGACCGGGATGGGTAAGTGGCTTGGGATGCGATTCGCGAGCGGGCGCGTCCCGCTATGCGAATCGCATCCCCATCACGAATGTTAGTGCAGCGCTCCCGGTCAGCGGGTCTGACCGGGGCGCTGCAGAAGGGAGAACGCCGCGAGCGCTCCGGGGAGGAGCAGGGACCCGGAGCGCTCGGCGTAACACTCGGTTTTAGGTCCAGTCACAAAACCGCATACAGTCTGGCTGGGAAACGGGAGTGCCCAGTTTTCCCATCTCACAGCCTGATCCAGTCCCCGTACAGTATGTCATAAACGTAGTGTGAACCCAGCCTAAGCCTGCTTTTAAGCCATCAACTGTTCCTGTTGTGACAAGTTCCTGAGGTGGACTGTTCCATATATTCACAGTTCTTATAGTAAATATCTTAGTTTAAAACATGCATCTTGCTACAAGATAGGTAGGAAAATAGCAGGAGGAGAGCAACACTCAAGTAAAACGTGTAGATTGGTGCAAGTGGTCTGGACCTTGACTAAGAGAGGTCCAGTCATTCTGTGTTTATAGATAAATAGATGTGAGGTAGGTAGATGTGAGGTAGGTAGATAGATAGAGATATAGATCAGTGTTTTCTAAACAGTGTGTCTTCAGCTATTGCAATACTACAACTCCTGTTGGCTGTCAGGGCATGCTGGGAGTTGTAGTTTTGCAAAAGCTGGAGACACACTGTTTGGAAAACTGATATAGATAAATATGAGAGAGATAAACAGATATAATATTGATGGATAGATAGATAAACAGATATAAGATGGATAAATAGATCTGAACATGTAAAACATGCACTTGAAAAGTGGCCTCTTGGTCACCCCCCAGCAGCCTGTTGTCCCCCTTTTCCTGTCTCTCTCTGAATGCTCACATGCCTCCTTAGTTGGTAAAAGAAACTAATATTTATTAACACAGTAACTAAAAGCATAGAGGATAGGGGGAGGGTAATAATGCAGCTGTGAGCCTCATCCTATGAGGGGACTCATGCTGTGAGAGGGGAGGAGTAGCAGCAGGGCAGGGGCTGATCTCCTGCTCTTTTTTAGTGAATCTGTCTTTTAATAAAAAACAGGAACCATATCCCTCCCAATGCCCCTGGGGCTGTTGTAATGGGTCTAATATTTGATGCTTTTGTTCTTTATCAAAACTGAATTGTTAAGAGATCTTCACTACAGGATTTGTAATATTGTACATATGACCTATTAAAAACTAATACAAAGCTAATACAAAGTCATAATTTGATTCTTTTACCTTGACTCATTTGCTTACTCTATTTATTTACTAACCAACCCTTCTTCTCGACCCAGGGACCTGAAGCTTTTCCAGGCAAACCTCTTGGTTATCCCAGCACTAATAGCACCAGGCCCTGCAGAAGTCTGGGAGACATTCAGATTGTGCATGTTTAGGCCATTAGCATTAATATCCCCAGAGCATTGCTACCTTGAAGCTTAAAGGGTACCTATCATTAACAAAAACTTTTTATAAAATGTAGATAATATCGTTATATGTATATTGGTTAAAAACCAATTTAACATTGGTTAAAAAAAATTGTATATTTTTGTCCCTGCAGCTATTGTCTGTGTGTCTCTGTGAGGAAACCAAATACAGGAAGTGTGGGGGACAAGCAGGGCTCTGTACACTGAGGACAAGCAGGGCTCTGTACACTGAGGACAAGCAGGGCTCTGTACACTGAGGACAAGCAGGGCTCTGTACACTGAGGACAAGCAGGGCTCTGTACACTGAGGACAAGCAGGGCTCTGTACACTGAGGACAAGCAGGGCTCTGTACACTGAGGACAAGCAGGGCTCTGTACACTGAGGACAAGCAGGGCTCTGTACACTGAGGACAAGCAGGGCTCTGAACACTGAGGACAGGCAGGGCTCTGTACACTGAGGACAAGCATGGCTCTGAACACTGAGGACAAGCAGGGCTCTGAACACTGAGGACAAGCAGGGCTCTGTACACTGAGGACAAGCAGGACTCGGTACACTGAGGACAAGCAGGGCTCTGTACACTGAGGACAAGCAGGACTCGGTACACTGAGGACAAGCAGGACTCGGTACACTGAGGACAAGTACCTAAAAATATGCAAATTTTTTTAACAAATGTATTTTACAAATATACATATAATAGTATAACCTACAATATATAAAATATAATGACAGGTACAAGTCAAATATGAGGATCCCACCCACCTGAAAACTAGGAAGTGTGAGAGGTGGGAAAACTCCTTTAAATAGTCTTACACTCTGGAGCCCCATACACATTAGTTTTCTTCTACCAGAGAATATAAGTAAAATTGGTCTGTGCAGGACCCATTCCTCCACCTATAACCAATGATTCAGTAATCCATGACATTGGAGCAGTGACTTACATTTCAGCCATTTCTAACTCTGGTTGGTTCGTATCTGGTTCTCAAGGACTTTGGCCTTCGCCACCTTATAAAATGTTGGCACGTGCGCCCTTATTATTCCCGGCCTCACATACACCATTGTAATTTCCTTGTACAATCGTGGCCCGGAGCCAGAGGTGTCACCAGTTTTTTGTGTTTGAGATTCCGCCAGTTGACAATTATTTAGCAAAAAAACATTGATGCGATTAAATATCAGATGGATTGTTTTGTTTTGCCCAGAATGAAATCTGCGGAGTGATACACTTTTTTCCTCCTGCTGACCTTTGGCATTGTAAGCACTCTGCGGTTTATTGAAGGAGGGCCTTACTTTGTTGTTGCTCTACCATGCATTGAGGTGTAAACCTCTGGAGGTTTGTTTTATTGCTGCTATTGGGAGGTGAGGACACAGGAAGGTATTGTATTCGCTTTCAGTAAATCTAGATTCTTCCCTTTGAAATCTAATTGAATTACTGATCCATGGCTGTGCAAAGTCTAGACCGATTCATACTAATAAAAGTCTTTGCAAGGTTTGGATACGAGTTACATTATTCTAGGTAATGAAGAGCATGGGTATGATCTAGAGAAGGGGACCATCTGTCCCCCCTGGTCATGTGATACAGTGCAGTATATTGTTGTGGCGATAATTTATACCATGTGCTATGGCTGAAATACAGTCTGGGTCCCGTCAGACCAAAATATTCTAAGTGGGAGGTGAGTTCAGAGCAGAACTGTATTCGCATGGGATGCCCAAGTGAATTGTGAGCAATCTGATCTTAAAACCTATCCACTTCTCCTGTGCAGCGTAACCACTTTTTATGGCTCATTTTTTGTGTGCTTTGTTACACTTGTGGTAATATTATACTGTGTGACTCTTAAGTGGCTCCACCGCATAATTTTACTCTTCCATGTAGACCCCAATTCCAATTTCCTATATATGGCGGAGACAGATCGTGTGTAATGAGTCATAATGTAACGTGCTAAGTGTTTAGTAATATGGATGATCCTTATTCCACATCTGGGTGAGGATCGAGCCCAGTCCCTTGAGATGCTCGATGCTCGTATTTCTAAATTGAACCTAGAAATCTTTGCACAGAGAGAAGACGGTATCAGAGTTTTGTTTTTCTAATTTATCATGGCTTCAAGTTCTGGCGCCATAGGTTCGGTGTGCAGGAGATCCTTATGTCTGGTTACACTGGTAAGAGGCCTCCACCCATAATAAACTAGATTTCCGTATTTTTCTTTCATTGTGCCTTAGTCTATATTGGAGAAATTGTGTAAAACCTTACATAAATGTACGTCTGTTATCGTCTACACCTACATGTGATTGATGTGACAGGCCTGGGTCTTCACTTCTTCTGATTTCTGTCATGTGCGGTGTGATCATACAGAACTGTTCAGATCACCGCCTACGTCAGCAGCTACATCCAAAGTTGCTTAAAGCAAAACTGACAGCAGGGTCACCCACTCTTACCTGAATATACAGGTAATATCCAAAGAGGTAGAATCGGCGCTCCAATGTAAGGTGAAAGCAAAAAGGCGTTTATTCACACATCTGTAACACGCAACGTTTCGGCTCACCACTAGTGGTGAGCCGAAATGTTGCGTGTTACAGATGTGTGAATAAACGCCTTTTTGCTTTCACCTTACATTGGAGTGCCGATTCTACCTCTTTGGATATTTCCTGTAGGACTTGGTCTGGTCCTGGAGCTGCGCACCCACTTGGATAAAGAATCCAAGTTTACCACGGTGCTCCTCCATTGTGTCATTTTTGAATAGACAGGTAGATAGTGCGGGTGACCCTTTTTCTGATACTTCTTGCTGGGCAAAATGTTCAGCCGTTCAGGAGAAATCCATCTTGTTTTCAATATGTTTATTTTTCTTCTTATGCTGTAATTTTTCTGACTGATGCTGTTTGGGCTGTGCTTTCTCCCGATGCTCCAGGCAATGCCACTGCCCCCGTCATGCCGAGAGAGGGAGGCATAGATGAATAATCATGGCGGGGTTGGTGTGATCAGCTGGAGTGGGCAAGAGAAAACATTGCACATACAGCAGCAGCTCGTCTCTATTGCGTAGAAGAAGAAATTGCCTTCAAGACTAAGTAAATCGATAAATGATCAGTACAATTCAGATTGGGATCAACTTACTGTAGATTTGCTCAAATCTAGTGTTCACATCCGGATAAGTGCGACTCTTTACTTTCTCCCTGCTGAAAGGGGTAGATATATGGATAAATACCTTTTGATATCTCCCTTGCCCGTGCTGAGATAAAAGCCTTTTTATTACAATGGAAACTTGTCATGCCCCTTCCCATAGACTTGCCAGCAAAAGTTTGCTCCGTGCACCGGATGTTTGGGGTGCCGCCACCGAGATTGTGGGCGTCCCATCGGTGGGACCCCTGCGATCAGACATCTTATCCCCTATCCTTTGGATAGGGGTTAAGATGTCTAGGGGAGGAGTACCCCTTTAAGTAGTGCTAATTATTTGTGCATGTGTGGGTTCTTCCCTGCTGAAAGAGATAGATAGGGAATGCTAGAGAGAGAGAGCACATTATAAATTGACACAGTGGGACAAAAAAGTATTTAGCCAGCCTTCAATTGTACAAAATCTCCCACTTAAAAAGATGAGAGAGGCCTGTAATTTACATCATAGGTATACCTCAACTATGAGAGACATTGCAAATTATGGTGGAAAATAAGTGTTTTGTCAATAACAAAAGTTCATCTCAATACTTTGTTATATACCTTTTGTTGGCAATGACAGTGGTCAAATGTTTTCTGTAAGTCTTCACAAGGTTTTAACACACTGTTATTGGTATTTTGGCCCATTCCTCCATGCAGATCTCCTCTAGAGCAGTGATGTTTTGGGGCTGTTGCTGGGCAACACGGACTTTCAACTCCCTCCAAAGGTTTTCTATGGGGTTGAGATCTGGTGACTGGCTAGGCCACACCAGGACCTTGAAATTCTTCTTATGAAGCCACTTCTTCGTTGCCCGGGCGGTGTGTTTGGGATCATTGTCATGCTGAAAGACCCAGCCATGTTTCATCTTCTGATGGAAGGAAGTTTTCACTCAAAATCTCATGATACATGGCCCCATTCATTCTTTCCTATGCACGGATCAGTCATCCTGGTCCCTTTTCTGAAAAACAGCCCCAAAGCATGATGTTTCCACCCCCATGCTTCACAGTAGCTATAGTGTTCTTTGGATGCTATTCATCATTCTTTCTCCTCCAAACACGACGAGTTGAGTTTTTACCAAAAAGTTCTACTTTGGTTTCATCTGAACATATGACATTCTCCCAATCCCCTTCTGGATCATCCAAATGCTCTCTAGCAAACTTGAGACGGGCCCGGACATGTACTGGCTTAAGCAGGGGGACACTTCTAGCACTGCATCATTTGAGCCCCTGGCGGTGTAGTGTGTTACTGATGGTAGTCTTTGTTACTTTGGTCCCAGCTCTCTGCAGGTCATTCACTAGCTCCCCCCGTGTGGTTCTGGGATTTTTACTCACCGCTCTTGTGATCATTTTGACACCATGGGGTGAGATCTTGCGTGGAGCCCCAGATCGTGGGAGATTATCAGTGGTCTTGTATGTCTTCCATTTTCTAATAATTGCTCCCACAGTTGATTTCTTCACACTAAGCTGCTTGCCTATTGCAGATTTAGACTTCCCAGCCTGGTGCAGGGCTACAATTGTGTTTCTGGTGTCCTTTGACATCTCTTTGGTCTTGGCCATTAGTGGAGTTTGGAGTGTGACTGTTTGAGGTTGTGGACAGGTGTCTTTTATACCGATAACAAGTTCACACAGGAGCCATTAATACAGGTAACGAGTGGAGGACAGAGGAGACTCTTAAAGAAGTTGTTACAGGTCTGTGAGAGACAGAAATCTTGCTTATTTGTAGGTGACCAAATACTTATTTTCCACCATAATTTACTAATAAATTCTTAAAAAATATGACAATTTGATCTTATGGATTGTTTTTTCTCATTCTGTCTCTCATAGTTGAGGTATACCTATGATGAAAATTACAGGACTCTCTCTTCTTTTTAAGTGGGAGAACTTGCACAATTGGTGGCTGACTAAATACTTTTTTGTCCCACTGTATAATAAAATGTGAGCTAGCAAGGTTGGAGCGATGGTGACCAGTGTCCAGACTGAAGCTTCACTATATCTTTAATATTGCCGACAATTATAAATTCTTTCTGTAAGTAAATTTAGAAGAAGATGAGGTCTAGAGCACAAACTACTGAGGTATGAAGTAAAAACACCAAGATCTAGCATAGTTGTCTCAAATTGTGGACCTCCAGATTTTGCAAAACTACAGCCCTAGCATGCCCCGACAACATCTAGAGGCCCCAGATTGGAGATCTAGGAGGACTTTGTAGTTTTCATAAGTGGCATGTTTTAAGTAGGGGATAATCTAACACATTAGAATAAATATAATGGTTTTCCATGATCACACTATAACAGTCCAAAATACTTTACAAACATTGACCCCTATAATATGGCCATACAGAGTAGAACCACTGGATCATGGTGTGCATCATGTAGAGACCACACAGGGGCACAGTAATGAAAAACCATTATGGTTCCTGACAATGTAATTAGAATATGCCTGTAAACATTGTGTCCAATATATGTCAACAATCTGTCCTAATGTGAGATCAAAGACGATAAGACCCTTTATTGTGGATTCTGGATGGTGCTGCATGAGAATTAGAGTGAGAATTTGTTCTTGATCCAGACATAACAGTTTGTAATAAGTAACATGACCCTTTTTTACAATCAGAGAAATTTTACCACAAAAGCCCATAAATTTTTTTTTTTTTTTTTGATCTGCGTTTTTATCCTATTGTCATTCAACAGAATAAAAATATAATTTAAAAAAACCTTACATAATAGGGAAAACTGCCATGGGCTTACATGGGACTGAGGGTCCAACACCAAAAATAGCATACAGCAACAAAGATTCGAAAAAATATATAAATCTTTATTAGACACATACAGGGCCGTCTTTAATTGGACCCAGGGCAAGCAGCTGATATAGCCCCACAGTATTATGTCACTGTATACCAATGTCTGTGCTGTGTCCCATACTACGTGTATAACATATATAGTATTGGCCAGCCAGGTCAGAGGAAACATCACAGACATTGGTATACAGTGACATAATACTGCGGAGCTACAGTGGGGATCAAAAGTTTCGGTACCCCAGGTAAAAATGTGTATTAATGTGCATAAAGAAGCCAAGGAAAGATGGAAAAATCTCCAAAAGGCATCAAATTACAGATTAGACATTCTTATAATATGTCAACAAAAGTTAGATTTTATTTCCATCATTTACACTTTCAAAATAACAGAAAACAGAATTTAAAGCATGCACTGCCCCCTTTGCAAAGCTGAGACCTGCCAGTGTCATGGATTGTTCTCAATCATCATCTGGGAAGACTAGGTGATGTCAATCTCAAAGGTTTTAAATGCCCACACTCATCTGACCTTGCCCCAACAATCAGCACTATGGGTTCTTCTAAGCAGTTGTCTAGAAATCTGAAGCTGAAAATAGTTGACGCTCACAAAGCTGGGGAAGGCTATAAGAAGATAGCAAAACGTTTTCAGATATCAATATCCTCTGTTAGGAATGTAATTAAGAAATGGCAGTCATCAGGAACAGTGGAAGTTAAAGCAAGATCTGGAAGACCAAGAAAAATATCAGACAACAGCTCCCAGGATTCTGAGAAAAACAATTCAAACCCCACGTTTGACTGCACAATCCCTCCAGAAAGATCAGGCAGACACTGGAGTTGTGGTACACTATTCCCCTATAAAGAGATACATGTACAAATATGGTCTTCATGGAAGAGTCATCAGAAGAAAACCTCTCCTACATCCTCACCACAAAAATCAGCGTTTGAACTTTGCAAATGAACATATAGACCAGCCTGATGCATTTTGGGAACAAGTTCTGTGGACCGATGAGGTTAAAATTGAACTTTTTGGCTGGAATGAGCAAAGGTACGTTTGGAGAAGAAGGGGAACAGAATTTGATGAAAAGAACCTCTGTCCAGCTGTTAAGAATGGGGGTAGATCAATCATGCTTTGGGCTTGTATTGCAGCCAGTGGCACAGGGAACATCTCATGAGTAGAAGGAAAAATGGATTCAATAAAATTTCAGCAAATTTTGGATGCTAACTTGATGCCATCTGTGAAAAAAGATGAAGTTAAAGAGAGGATGGCTTCTACAAATGGATAATGATCCTAAACACACCTCGAAATCCACAGGGGATTACATCAAGAGGCGTAAACTGAAGGTTTCGCCATGGCCTTCACAATCTCCTGACCTCAACATAATTTAAAATCTATGGAAAGACCTTAAAAGAGCAGTGCGTGACAGACAGCCAAGAAATCTCAAAGAACTGGAAGACTTTTGTAGGGAAGAATGGGCAAAGATACCACAAACAAGAATTGAAAGACTCTTGGCTGGCAACAAAAAGCGTTTACAAGCTGTGATACTTGTCAAAGGGGGCAGTACAAGATATTAACTCCGCAGGGTCCCCAACCATTTGCAGACGCCATTCTTTTGTTTTCTGTTATTTTGAAAGTGTAAATGATGGAAATAAAATCTAACTTTTGTTGACATATTATAAGAATGTCTAATCTGTAATTTGATGCCTTTTGGAGATTTTTCTATCTTTCCTTGGCTTCTTCATGCACATTAATACAAATTTTTTCCTGGGGTGCCCAAACTTTTGATCCCCACTGTATATACATCAGCTGTGTGAGGTACCCACTGTCCTGGCTGATATATATATATATATATATATATATATATATATATATATAATCTAACAGCCAGGGCGGTGGGTACCTCACAAAGCTTAGCATAGTGTTTCCTAATCAGGGTGCCACCAGGGTGTCTCCAGCTGTTGCAGAACTACAACTTCCAGCATGCGGCTGTCTGGGAATGCTGGGAGTTGTAGTTTTGCAACAGCTGGAGGCCCCCTGGTTGGGAAACACTGACTTAGCAGTATTATGTCACTGTATACCAATGTCTGTGCTGTGTCCTCTGGCTGGCCAATACTGCATATACTGTTATGTATATAGTATAGGCCTGAGGGCACAGACATTTCTTCATGCATGCTGCCAGGCCCGGCCACTGAGACTTCAGGACGGCCAGACCTCCTCCAGACCTGCTTTTTATACTGATGCCGGCGCTACTACAGTGGAGCTCTTTTCACTTGAGGTGTCAGGCGGGGAGTGGAGAGGCAGAGCCGCAGAGGCTGTGAGAGGTGGTTTCCGTTTGCCGTCTCTCTTCTTCAGCAGTCAGCACTGCGGTGAGCAGCCGGGGGGCGAGGATGGGTGGGCAGGATACTAATGACTAATCAGGAGCTGTGCCTTTGGCACGCGACCATCCCCAGCAGCCCTTTCTCTTAAAGTGACAGTGGGGCAGCAGGGGCTGATCGGGCGCAGCCCTGGGGCCCGCAGGCAGGATTGGAACCGCTTTATTAAACTTAAATCCCAGCGGTGAGCCAGAGAGCAGGGAGTTGCGGCAGTCGGGGCCCTGAGCAAGGCTCCCCACTAGCACGACTCCGTGAGGCCTTAGGCGGGGGCCTCATGCTAGAGCCACCTCTGGGGCCGGTCCTGCCTATACCGGCGGCAGCTAACTGCTTTAGCATGGTGCTAAAGGGCTAGCTTCTTTGGGCCCCTAGGAATGACAGGGCCCAGGGCAGCTGCCCCTTTTTCCCCACGATAAAAAGACGTCCCTGGACACATGTCATAAAAACATGATAAAAGATGTATAGGCACAATGGGCATCACTGGACTTTGTGTCCATTGTGCCTATACAACTTTTATCATGTTTTTATCACATACTAGCTGAGTACCCGGCGTTGCCCGATTTTTCCTTCCTAATCCTTGTTGGGGAGGAAAATAAACAAAGGAGGAAGCTTTTGACTTCATATCCCGTCCTCAT
The DNA here is from genome assembly GCF_029499605.1 of Hyla sarda. NCBI lineage: Eukaryota > Metazoa > Chordata > Amphibia > Anura > Hylidae > Hyla > Hyla sarda. The sequence goes on from NC_079191.1 coordinate 406,692,040, forward strand.
ATATTGTTGTCATATCCTAACCCCATATCCCGTCCTCATATCCTGACCTCATATCCCGTCATCATATCCCGACCTCCTATCCCGTCATCATATCCTGACCTCCTATCCCGACCTCCTATCCCGACCTCCTATCCCGACCTCCTATCCCATCCTCCTATCCCGACCTCCCATCACGTTCTCCTATCCCGTACTCCTATCTCGACCTCCTATCCCGACCTCTTATCCGACCTCCTATCCCGACCCGTAATATGTGTACCAGTTATTGAAATATCTCTAGCCGTACGGAAGTTATGTGGGAACATACATTTCCCATTGATTTGCATGGGACTTTAAACAAAAACCCCGACCCACACAAATGGGGGTAGTTAAGGGTTAAATTAACTATCCTATATTTTAAGTGGACATATAAGTAACATGTGACCAAGTATTATCAAACTATCTCCAGCCGTTTGGAAGTTATGCAGTAACATATTTCCCATTGACTTGTATGGGACTTTAAACATAAACTCCGCCCCTGGGGGCGAGTAAGGGTTAAATTACCTATCCTATGTTTGTTGGTGACATATAAGTAACATGTGTGCCAAGTTTCATGTTAATATCTTTAGCCGTTTGGACGTGATGCTGGAACATACACACATACATACATATATACATACACACATATATACACATATATACATACACACACACACACACGTTGAGTTTTATATATATATATAGATAGATGTGTCTAATAAAGATTTATACATTTTTTGCACCTTTGTTGCTGCATGCTATTTTTGGTGTTGGTAAGTTATATGTTTTTCAGCAGCACATTATCCTTTCATTTTGTTTGGCGACAATGGGACTGAGGGTATCAACTAAATTGAGGATAGTTTTGCCTAACTTTTCTCTCTAAAGAGATATCAAGCCATTGTGGGGGTCCTTCCTAGAGCATGCCCATAGTTGTTTAAAGAGACTTGAAGGCTTCTGCAAGCAGTGCAGCCTCCTCAATGTCTACATCAGCTGCAAGGCACGATGTACTGGAAAATACTGTACTAGCCTCATTTGTAACCTCATTGCACAAGCACCGTGGACTCCTCAAACAGCTGATTGGCATGGGTCTTATACTGATCAGTTTGTACTTCAGGTAGAACTTTTCCAAAAAACCTGGACTTGCCTCCCACTCCCCCAAAGCCTCCGATGTCCTGCGACACTTTCCTCTTCCTGGTTGCCCAAGATCGACGTGCCAGACTGCAGCTTAGCTAATCGCCGGCAGCAGCATTGTCCCATTGTCCCATGATGGCCGATGATTTGCTGAGCTGTATTGTGATATATGGAGCCCTGGTCTACTTGGTGCCAGGGCCTAATACGTCACTCACACTGCTGATTAGCCAATTACTGGCCTCACTAGAGGACTGGAGCAGGATACTGGGAGCGGTAAGAGGCAAGTCCAAGTCTATTTATAGTAATCTATTCATTGCTGTTATTGTTCAGTGATATTCATTGGTATAGTACTGATCAGTAATATCTGTGATCCACTTGTATAGCCTGCCAAAGGGCAGACCATACAGATGGATCATAGCAGAGCAGCATGGAAAGGTAAGGTGACCTCTGGCCTCCATGTTGACTCATTGGATTCTCGCAATTGTGCTGCTGGTGTTCCGACGAGACTCACAAAACCCTGCAGATACTTTAGATGCCATGATCAGTATTGGCAAACAACAGCGCAATTGTCCGCCATTAACGTTGGGTCCCGGCTGCTGTTTACAGCAGCCATCTTTATCCAATCACCATGACGGGAGACGCAGTGATTGCGCACGTACGTACATGTATTTCATGTGTTCTCAAGGGGTTAAAGGGTAAAACTGGGGTACCACTTAGACGTTGCCTTCAGAAGTGTCCCAAGCCAAACTGGTTAGGTGGAACAATGGATGTAGGCGCAGTGGACTTTACACATTACTTGTACTGACCTAGCATTATAGTATTCATTATACTCCAGAGTTCAGTACTTAAATCTCTTATCATTCCTTTTCACACACTATATATATATATAATTATTATTTTTTTTGTTCTTTTATTATTATTCAGGAATAACTAATTGTTGCATTTTAAGGGCTCAGGATCGGGAAGGGGGGGAGATAGGTTGTTCTACTTTTTGTTGTATTTCATTTTATTGTCAGCATAGTTCCAGCAGTTTCTCATTATGGTCAGCAGCCATATTATCTAAAGCTGCTCTCTATTTATAGTGAGACGTGTACATGAAGAATTATTATTGTTATCCTTCTGCTGTGCGAACTTCTGTTCTTGTTTAACACTCCCGGCCTTGAGAATAATTGCTTAAAAAGTGCATAAACAAAGCCATCAATTTTCATATAAATATAGAAGCTGCACTGTGCCCGCTCCGCTACATGATGGGGGTCACGTTGTGTTGAGATGACGACACTCTTGTATACAGCGTTAGAAGTTCTGTGTTTATATAATAATCCATTATCATCTGCAACTGCTTTACTCTTAAAGGGGACCTTGTCGCTTTATGTGCAGATTATTTTATTATGAGAAGATAGTATAACTCATCCTCTGGCAGGCATATCATCTGCATAGAGATATATAAAAGTGGAGGCCAGATCCTGCTTATTTGCATTACGAAGCTTATTTTTCCCCAATTTTGAATAAAGAAAAAGTTTAATCCTACAATCGTTATATTCTGTCTTGTTGTTTCAGTCAGTCTTTTATCAGTTATATGTTTTTCTAGGAGAACCGGATGTTAACTAATATGACCACTGTTAGAGTTTCTAGAGGTTCTCTCAGCTTCTCTGTTGTCATTATTGGCTAGAATCTAATGAAGACGACCCCTTTTTAGGGGGTTGGTGATTAGCTGAGGCCTTTGTGATACCTGACCTTCTGGAGAGACCAAGTCTGACTTGGCTGTTTCTGGAAAAATGTAGCATTGCATGCTGGTCATTCAAGTGAATTCCCCACAATAGATGGGCCAAGACATATGAACTGAAGGTGTCTTAAAAAGGGTATTTTAGTATTTGCTTTTATTTAACTACTAGCTGAGTACCTTGCGTTGCCTGTTTTTTCCTTTCTAATCCTTGTTGGGGAGGGAAATCAACAAAGGAAGAAGCTTTTGACTTCATATCCCGTCCTCATATATTGTTGTCATATTCCGTCCCCATATCCCATCCTCATGTCCCATCCTCATATCCCGTCCTCATATCCCAACCTCATATCCCGTCCTCATATCCCGTCCTCATATCCCGTCCTCATATCCCGTCCTCATATCCCCTCCTCATATCCCGTCCTCATATCCCGTCCTCATATCCCGTCCACATATCCCGTCCACATATCCCGTCCTCATATCCCGTCCTCATATCCCATCATTATGTCCAATCCTCATATTCCATCCTCATATCCCGTCCTTTTGTCCCATGCTCATATCCTCTCCTCAGGTGGGACTGATTTGTGATGAAGATATTGTAAGCTGAAAATAGAAGGGGACGTGGCTTTGTGGGACTGGGCATAATCTGCAATCCAGATCAATGCACAAAAAGGGTAGATAATAAAAGGGGTTGGGCTTAAACAGTGGGTGTGTCTTTGTGAGATGGAGTGTGACTTGCAAGCTGGACTGACACATTCACCAGGAGATGCAGAGCAGAACTTGTGGAGTAAGGTAATGGAAGTCCAATATACTTGCATGGGACTTGAAACAAAAACCCATCTTTTATGTAAGGATGTAGGTAAGGGTTAATTTAACTATCATATATTTTTCTTTGACATATAAGTAATATGTGACCAGGTATTATTGAAATATCTCCAGCCGTACGGAAGTTATGTGGGAACAAACATTTCCCATAGATTTGCATGGGACTTTAAACAAAAACCCTGAGCCTCACAAATGGGGGTAGTTAAGGGTTAAATTAACTATCCTATATTTTAAGTGGACATATAACTAACATGTGACCAAATATTATTGAAATGTCTCTGGCCGTTTGGAAGTTATGCAGTAACATATATTTCCCATAGACTTGTATGGGACTTTAAAGGGGTATTCCAGGAAAAAACTTTTTTTTTATATATATCAACAGGCTCCAGAAAGTTAAACAGATTTTTAAATTACTTCTATTAAAAAATCTTAATCCTTCCAAAAATTATCAGCTGCTGAAGTTGACTTGTTCTTTTCTGTCTGGCCATAGTGCTCTCTGCTGACATCTCTGCTTGTCTTGGGAACTGCACAGAGTAGAAGAGGTTTGCTATGGGGATTTGCTAATACTTTGAACAGTTCCCGAGACACGAGTCATCAGAGAGCACTTTGACAGACAGAAAAGAACAACTCAACTTCAGCAGCTAAAAAGTACTGAAAGGATTAAGATTTTTTAATAGAAGTAATTTACAAATCTGTTTAACTTTCTGGAGCCAGTTGATATATAAAATAAAGTTTTTTCCTGGATAACCCCTCTAAACAAAAACCCAGACCCTGGCAAATGGGTGTGAGTAAGGGTTAAATTATCCTATGTTTGTTGTTGACATATAAGTAACATGTTTGCCCAGTTTCATGTTAATATCTTTAGCCGTTTGGACGTGATGCTGGAGCTTACACACATTGGGTTATATATATATATATATATATATATATATATATATATATATATATATATAGATGCTACAGGGGCTGTGAAGTTATTGTAGTCCATAATGTAGTGTCTGTACCTGTGTTTGATGGCTGTTCTCACAATTCCTATGTGATCTTTTCCCCAATGTTCATTTTTTGCAGCATTCAAAATGAGTGTTATTTCAGGCCTTTCCCAGGTTGCAGCACATCCCGAGACAATGCATCACTAGCCTAGCTGTGCTGCAATGGGTGGGGTGGCTGATGTGTGGGAGGGAGATAAGTCACTTCCTACCTAGAAACAAAGGATCCTGGGGATTTTAGTCTGAGGGAGGCCACACAAACAGGAAATAGCCAGTTCACACAAACAAGCCAGCAGAATGATGGGGGACACAGGACACGGCTATTTACCATCGCTAGAAGCATGGATCCTTGATAAGCATGTTCATTACTGGCTGACACATAATTAGTAAAGTCACCTTATGTTGAATAACCCCTTTAATGAAAGAACCCGCTTCATACAACGCACCGCCTGCATCACGATGTCTCATCTTGACCTGGACACTATTTGTCTTTGATTCCTGCCCCATGCCTCGGTCTGTATGCCAGATGTTACTAATGGAGGCTTTTCCAGGGATAGTAACCTGAAAATACCCTTTGGGAAGGTCCTGACCCCCTTGTGGGTTAAGGGTGAAAATTGTGAAATGCTTTAGTCACCAACACCGTGGACAAACAAGCCATTTGTACAAAAACAACAATAAAAAAAGCCTGAAGCAGAAATGCCATTATTTATAGGTAATCAAGTAGGATGAAGTAATGTTTTTATCCTTATCAGTAAAATCTCTTAAATATATTGAGGCTGATAGTGAATATGGAGTTAAGCTCTCTTGCAAAAGTTTGACTTTGAAGATCTTTTTTCTATTTAAAGGGATACTCCACCCTTAGACATCTTATCCCCAAACCAAAGAATAGGGGATAAGATGTCTGATCTCAGGGGTCCCACCGCTGGGGACTCTTCAGTCTCGGCTGCGGCACCCCTTGTCATCTGTGCACGGAGCGAGCATGGCTCTGTGCCTGATTACTAGAGATGCAGGGGCCGGAGGGGGCCTCGCCTCCTCAATGCATGTCTATGGGAGGGGGCATGATGGCCACCACGCCCCCTCCCATAGACTTGCATCTAGGGGCGTGGTGTGACAACATGAGGGGGCGGGGCCGTGACATTACGATCCTCTGGCCCTATCGTTGCCATTCATCAGGCACCGAGCCAAGCTCACTCCGTGTATAGATGAACGGGGGTGCTGCAGGAGAGATTGCGGGGGTTCCCAGCAGCAGGACCGCCATGATCAGACATCTTATTCCCTATGCTTTGGATAGGCGATTAGATGTCTAGGGGCGGAGTACCCCTTTAAGAACGTTGAAATTTTGAGGGTAGGCAACATGAAGGATCATGATGAAGGACGTAGGTCCAGATGAGCTCAGGCTATGGCTTTCATTATTCCTCCTTCGACTCGAGGGACATTCATTCATTCTTCATCTTCTGAAACCAGCCATTACTTGTCTGCACTGAATAATCACTTCTGTGATCTCATGAAGAAATGCAGGCTCCACCGTAACTGGTAAACATTAATTACATAATTTTTACTGTAACTATGAACTTTTCTCCACATCCATGGCCACACAGACTGTAATGTGAGCTTTGGCTCTTGAGCTGCGGCCAAACAATAAAAGTCAAAGGTCGTCTACTCGTTTCTGGTGTGTGACTCGAAATATAGGGTAAAAGAAAGAAGAAAAAGAAGAAATGAGAAAGTTAGTTATAAAAAACGAATTATGATATACACTATATGGCCTATACAGGTATTCAGTATTCATACACCTTGGGCTGGTGTTAAGGAGGGGAAGCAAACCAGCCAATCATACTTTTGACCTGGTGCTCCAAATCAGGGCTGGGGCAATCACTGGGTGAGCGTACTCCAGATGTGCCAGCCTGTTAGGCTAGAACCAAGGAATCTACAGCACTTTGATAAAAACTGTGATAAAGCTGAGAGCCATTGGCTCCCTACCCCATCACAAGCATGTTTAGGCTTATGGCTGCTCTAGCCGTGTAGCCTTATAGAGGCTGGTAGCAGCTCAGGACTTCCGCACCATCATAGGTGTTTTCTCTCTCACAGGTGTTGTCTTTCATGAGAACAAAGGATCATTGGGGTAAAGAGTAGGAGACGTCTATACACCTTAGATAATTCCAGTTCCACAAAGTGTTTGCACCTTCAGCTAACATGCGTTGAATTATACAATATTCCATCAAATTCACATTGGATCACAGTTGGTTTGTCTTATGAAGACAACACTTTTTTTTAAATAGAAGACAGTCTGTGATCATCTGATCATCAATTATAAACAAGGGCATTAGGCTAAAATATTGCACATACCGACTTATCTTAAAGTGGTACTCTAGTGGAAAACTTTTATTTTTTTTTTATTTTTTTTTTTTAATCAACTGGTGCCAGAAAGTTAAACAGATTTGTAAATGACTTCTATTAAAAAATCCTAATCCTTCCAGTACTTATTAGCTGCAGAATACTACAGAGGAAATTATTTTCTTTTTGGAACACATAGCTCTCTGCTGACATCACGAGCACAATGCTCTCTGCTGACATCTCTGTCCATTTTAGGAACTGTCCAGAGTAAGAGAAAATCCCCATAGCAAACATAAGCTGCTCTGGACAGTTCCTAATATGGACAGAGATGTCAGCAGAGAGCACTGTGCTCGTGATTCAGCAGAGAGCACTGTGTTCCAAAAAGAAAAATAATTTCCTCTGTAGTATTCAACAGCTAATAAGTACTGGAAGGATTAAGATTTTTTTAATAGAAGTAATTTACAAATCTGTTTAACTTTCTGGCACCAGTTGATTTACAAAAAAAAAAAAAAAAAAGTTTTCCACCAGAGTACCCCTTTTAATAGGAGAAATAGTGTAGAATTGTTTTCACGATCGTCGTAGTTTGTGATGTTTATGGCAGAAAACTAAAAAATCTGAGACATATACTCTAAATCACCCATCTGTTCATTCTACCAAAGCAACACTAGAGAGCAATGGCGTGTAGAATATTTTATAGTGAACTGATACGTAATATAAATTATACGCTACATTCACATAGGCTAGTAAATGTAAAACAGTCTGAAGGGGGAAAAAATCTTGGCCGATGATCACTAGAAGCTTCATCCAGATAGTAGAGGTCATGTTTTTTTATTTAAATATCTTCTCTGATTTATATTATTCCAGGAAGTAACGCTGTAACCATTGTGAGAGCATGCATAATATAAAAGATAAAATCCAAAAAGAAACGAAGCATCTCTTCACCTGGTTTTAGAAAAGAGAATAGACTTGATGGTTGGTCATACAATACCAACAAGATGCAACTGCCAGCTGTAGCAGTGTCCCTGTACTAGAACAGTGGTGTACAGTGGGGATTACAGGGACTTTTTAGGGTAGACACGCTATTTAGCATATAACACAATATAGACCAGACTGGGACTGATCGACCAGTGTGCAAAAATAAGACCTCTTACCAAGCACTTAAGAGATAGACAAGACGGGTCTTTCAAAATCACTTCTTTCTGGAAGAGGAGAGTTACCAACTTTGATGTCGCTCATCCCCTGTAACATGATTCTCAAAATGCTGTACTCCATTTCATTTCTTATATCTTTTTATATTTATCTTATTTTTTTGCGATTTTTTCATTAATTTAAAATTTTTTGACTGACAGAACTATATAATAGAATGTAATTCGCTTTCATACAAACAGTTTGTAGCAAATGTTAAAGGGTACCTTTCATCAAAAAAAACTTTTGATATATTATAGATTAATGTATGCAGAATAACTCTCCAATAGCATGTTATTAAAAAAATATGCTTCTTTCTATTTAATTTTCCACGTTGTCTCCCTACCAGTCCTGGCCGCAAGCCCTTTTTTTTTTTATAGATTTCAGACTCATGCTGGAGTCCTAAATCTCAGACTGCAGCCGGGACACAGACAAGCTCAGCACTGCTCCCTGCCAGGGAGCAGTGCTGAGCTTGTCTGTGTCCCGGCTGCAGTCTGAGATTTAGGACTCTAGCATGAGTCTGAAATCTATCAAAAATCTCAGGAATCTCAGGATAGGAAAACCCTAAGGGTCTGTGATGTCCTCTCTATAACCAGCTTCTAGTTTCTGCTCTACTGATTCATCCGTTTCCTTTATTCCTTCTAGTGCATCCCTTTCTCTGCTGTCAGTTCTAGTGCCCAGTAACTTAAATAGGGCCTAGATAGTCAATAAGGTGATCACCACTGCTCAGTTTTTAATAGGTAAAGCATCAGGTTTACACTTCATTGACAGCTGAGCAGTGGTGACCGCCATCTTTACAGCCTGTGGACATTATTGCATGTACTTTTCCTGTATGCGACGACTGTACAGTTGACAGTCTTGGTCCAAATTCACATATTTAGCACTGATAGCTGGGGAACACGGAGGCAGTGGGTTTAGAATTCCATCACTCAGGGGAGCTGTGTTTAGATTTATTTTTTTAGAGGATGTCAAAGATCCTATCCTCCTGGAAATGGTTTTTGGTCTCAAGATTGCAGACTTCACCAATGTAATTGTCCGACATGGACGATGTAGAAGGTTGATGCATTCTGAACCACTCTATATAAGCCAGAGCAGAAAGCCACTGCAAGTAGCAACTCCATCTCCGATAAGCTTGTTTCTATCTCGTATTATGTGGGCACCCATGTATTTTATTGGCCATAAAGTGAAGATCTGTATATACAGACCAACAATTGCTGGTCTCTAAAAACCATAGCAGTAATTGTTCAGTGTGAATGTAGCGAAAGATCAACAGTTAATCGATCCTGATCGATGTTATTTTAAACCCATGATTATCACCTTCAACAATTGTTTAAAAATTATTTTTTTTAAATGGAAAAATGTTGCTTCTAGGACTGGTTTCATGTGGGCGTAATACAGCTGTATTTTTGTGTCTGTGTTGCTGCCACAATGCCCGGCCTGACCGGGTTACTGATGATCTGGACCCATGGACATAATACACCTGCCCTAAAGTGTCAGAACAAAGGTTGCAGGTCGATACAGCTGATAGACTTGCCGTGATAAGTTCTTCATCTGGGTAGGCTCTTTCTGAGAAGGATAACCTATTTAAATAAGGAATTTAGAGCTGGGTATGCATGGGTGACCTTACCAACCAGCAATGTCTCTTTACAGGGTACAGGTGAGGAGAATGGCTCTTTAGCATCTTTTCATCCTATACTGAGGGGTTGTGTGTGGAGAAAGGGCAGAGGAAATGCTCTTCTGTGCCTCAGGTTAAGTCTAGACAATCTGATCCTGCATTCTTATTCATGGAAGCACTGTCTTTGTCTCCTTTGTTGTCATTCCAGTGGCTTCACTTCTAAGCATCCTGTTTTCCTTGGCTGTTGTGTTTGCCGTACGTTGGCTAATGATATTGGCTCTTTATCTCCATCTGACTGCAGACCTCGCTTCGTCCCCCGTATATTGCCGATCCTGCTCTTGTTTTGATGTTACGCTTCCTTATTAGCTTGTTGATGGGGTCTCTTTATTTTTTGCTTTGTACAAAGTCAGCAAAATAGTTATTTTATCAGTTGGACATATTTCCTGACTTAGTTTACATCAGTGTTCCTTCCTGAATACTTAATAAGCTTCCAAGAGCAAACTGATCGAATGTACTCCAGATCTCCAGAGAAGATGGGTCAGAATGTAGGTATTTCCAATCCTAAATCCTTATGTACAGTATCAGAAATACCTGAAGAAAAAAGTGTATATATATATATATATATATATATATATATATATATATATATTATATTCAGTACAATGACATAGATTGTAGACATATAAGCAGAGAATATTGTGTTCATTTGTGTTCTTGTACTTATCTTTCAATATATATATATTTATCAAAGGTGGTGTAGGTGAACAATTTTTCTACACCTGATATTTTATGTGGCCGTAATGTGCATGTGCGCCAGATTTATTAAATGGTTGCAGATTTCACGCTGGGGATGCACCGATGGCAGTTACATGAGTGAGCTCCCTGCTGCGGCGGGGTAGCTCTGTGTGTCTGCTTGTAGCTACGAGCAAACATACTGAGCTACCTGAACAAAGCAGGGAGCCCACTCTTGTGACCGATGGTGCCACGCAACCTCCAATCTGTGAGCTGCATCCCAAAGAATACATTTCTCACCATCTACACCATAAATATGCCTTGGGTTTTAACAATAATATTTTTTTCTGGTTTCCAAATCAACTTGTGTATTTTATGGAACCACAAGGCAGAGATTCTTGAGGTTGCAGAATAAGTGCCATGTTTGAGGCAAATAGTAATAGTATATCATTTCTTATTGTTTTATTTTCCTTCATTTGTTTCTGCTTTTAAGGTTCCTTGACCCCCCAAAAAAAAATTGAAAGTAATTTTGTTTATGGTTTGTTTAGAAAAATTCATAGAAGAATAAGAATGATGTAGTAACATGCAACAGATTTATAGGAACACAAAGTTTACTGTCTGACAAAAATGCCACCTATTGTACAGCCAAGCCCCGCAGTTTGGGTCCAAAACCTAAAGTGTGGATCAAGGTACAAGGCAGACGGCAGCACACCTGCAGTGGCAGGGAGCTAGATAAGTCCGGCTACTGAGCGCTCCCATTAGTTATTCAGCATGCCCAATCATTCACTCCGTTGACAGATATTGTGGCAGCCCTATACACGTTGGACAGATCCCACCAAAATCTGCAGGTTCAGCTGACTTTTCTTGAATGTGTATGGGGTCCTTTAGTTCTTCTTACATCAAATAACACTTCAGTTCTTGTTGTAAAGTCTACATTTACCAGAATTCAAATCAGCAATGAATGCAGAGAGATGTGGAGAAGCTTTGAGAATTGTGAAAGCTGCTCTGGAGCAAGGAGTAATGTGGTGGAAAACAATTTATCCCCTATCCAAAGGACCCCTTGCAATCTCCTGCACGGCACCCCGTTCTCCTACTGCATGGAGTGATCTTCGCTCCATGCCAAGAGATTGTTGAACTCTGCACAAAGCCACCACTTTCTGTGGGGGTCATCGTCGCTTATGCAGAGAGCAGCGTGCCGTGCAGGAGATCACATGGATAGGGGAATTTTTTTTCCCCACCACAATACTCCTTTAAAGGGGTACTCCACTGGCCAGCGTTCGGAAGTAAATGTTCCGAACGTTGCTTTCATGCTGCGGGGGTCGGCTATGCCCCTCGTGACATCTCGGCCATGCCCCCTCAATGCAAGTCTATGGGAAGTGGTATGACGGCCGTGATGTCACGAGGGGCGTGGCCGACCCCTGCAGCACGAAAACAATGTTTGGAACATTTACTTCCGAACGCTGGCCATTGGAGTACCCCTTTAACTTACTACAAGCTAAGTAATACAATGTATTTACTGGGTTACTCCACTTGTTATGTAACATGTATCCTTCTATGACTTGGAAGGCTTTTATCCATTTTGGCTCATAGAGTTCTTGAATAGATGGTTAAAATACATGTGGGTCCTGAATGTGGGGCCCCATCCACCACATTTCCTAACAGAGAAAATAGATTTTCGAAACCAGAAAAACCTTAAACAATAATTCAGCTATATATAAAAGAAAAGGGAAAATCCTGTAGGTGGTTGAATTCCAGTTATGAGAAGCTGCTATAAATTATAACTATGTCCTCGGCCCAGCTCCTGTTCCAGCAAAAATGGTGCCACATAACCTCCAATCTGTGAGCTGCATCCCAAAAAATAAATTTCCCACCATCTACACCATAAATACGTCTGCCATGGGTTTTAACAATAATATTATTTCTGGTTTCCAAATCAACTTGTGTATTTTATGGAACCACAAGGCAGAGATTCTTGAGGTTGTAGAATAAGTGCCATGTTTGAGGCAAATAGTAATAGTATATAATTTCTTATTGTTTTATTTTCCTTCATTTGTTTGTGCTTTTAAGGTTCCTTGACCCCCAAAAAAAAAAAAAAAAAAAAAATATATATATATATATATATATATAAATGTCATTTTGTTGATGGTTTGTTTAGAAAAATCCCATAGAAGAATGATGATTGTAAAATGACCTTTATATAAAGCACAGTGTATAATATACCACAGGATGGATACCAAATACCACATGGAAATGTAAAAATGACTGTAGGAGGTGCAGCCGGGGGTGAAGTGCAGTGTAGTCTTTTTAGGTATTTTGTTGTCCTTTATAGCATCATATGATCTGTGACAACACTTAAAGGAATATACCAGTAAATAATCTAAAGGGGAGCAAAAAGGGAAGAATTCACACACTTTAGTAGCTAAAACTGGGTGGGGCAGGTTTAGTAGAGGTGGGGGGGGAGTCGGTGACAGCAGCCTTGAGCTCCACCCAAACTGCTGTCTCTGCCTCCTTAAATTAACCGCCCACTATCCGAGGTCCCTACACTGACTAAAAACCCAGGGCCTAGCCAGTAGGTAAAGGGGTAGTCGGACACACCAGATTAAAACCAGATGGGCTTGACTATGACAGAGGCCGAACTATAGAGTAAACAAAAAACAAGCCAGGATAAGAACCAGAGAGTTATGTCAGGACCAAGACAGTAACAGTAGCATAGGAAAATACAAGAAGGGTAAAACCGGGAGGGAATGTCAAGGGCAGAATCAGAGGTATGAGGCGAGGTCAGCAAACCAGAAATCCACTGTATACAGTGTAAATGCATGTGATGCTTAGGAAAACCAATCACAGGCATCTGTGGCCAATCTAAATAGTCTTGTCATTAGAGAGAATGGGATGCCGGTGCAGAGCCTGATTGGCCAGGTGTCCCATCTCCCTGAATGGCTGGTAGCACTAGCATTGCAGAGACTCCTCAGAGGAGGGAGGCCGGATTCACTGCTGGAGCGTTGTTGGGTGAGTATATAACACGGTCTTTAATTTGTACAAAGAGATTGCTCAGGATTAGAAAAAAAAAAAAGTGCTACTCCTCTCCACAGGCTGCAATACCAGACACAACCCATGGACCAGTGTGGTGTGGTGCTATTTCTGGAAGAAAGCACCAGTGTTGTTTTTAATTTGGATAGCCCATTTGCAGCTATACCAAGAGGGTGTACAATGTACTAGGTTTGTTACTGTGGTGCCGGTGTGCTAGACATGTTAGACGATTGTCTCTTCTTTACACCACCTCTTAGTTGGCTTATTATAGACCAGTGTATTCCACCAAAATTGCATCATATGCCATCTGTAAATCTGGTACATTTAAAGAGTACCTAACATGATCTTGTTAAATTTTATAGTCCTCCCCTTGCCTTTATTTTTATTATTTTTTTAGTTCTGTTTCTGTTTTTTAGTTTCTGCTCAGTCAGATTCACAGACTGGGAAGGGGCGTTCCCCAGCAGGCATGACATCATCTGAAGCCATACAAGGGAGAACTTCCTCCCTCACTCTGCCCAGAGCAGTTCAGTGTGAGACGAGCTCTGATTGGATAAGGCCTGCATCCCCCCCCCCCCCCTCAGCATTTTCTGATTTTAGACTTCTGCATGGGCAGCAGCAGGAGTCTAAAGTCTGTGCAAGAGATGGGGAGAAATGTGCTTTGGACAAGTAGGGAGACACCTAGTGGCAGCTTTTTTAAACGCAAATAAAACATAGAAAGCTTAATTTTTTTTTTAAACAAAGTACATTAGAAAGATTTTTTTATTTACCATAAGGAGTGCAATAGAATTTATTTTTATTTTTATGAGAGTGCCCATTTAAGAACTCAAAGCAACGGCACAGTTTGCACCAGAATTTTGGAGCACTTTTCTAAGTGCATCTTTCCGATTGTATCTGTTTTTCCTTTAGTTTAGAATAATGCATTGTCTGATTATTTTTTGGCCACTTGAAAGATTCTGTCACAGTTTTTATGGGGTCTAGCTTCAAGCTTTGGAATGGGGCCCCCTCAGCCATAGCAGTCCAAAATAGATGCCTATCCAACACTTGGGAGCAAACATGCACAATGATATGCTAATTCACACATATATATACCTGTATACATATACAGTGATCCATCAACTTACAATGGCCTCAACATATACAATAGTTTCAGCATGCAGTGGTCTTTTCTGGACCAATGTAACTTGAAACCAGACTCAACATACAATACTATGGACAGTCCAGATCTGTGAAACATGTCAATGGCTGGAAGAACTGACCAATCAGAATGGATATTCACCTGCACTGATTTCCTGTCTGGGAGCGCCTCCTACAGTACAGGGAGGTATTACATGTTCTGTACTACACTTTACTACGATGAGCAGCAGGGGCCATATTCGAATTCGTACCTGGGTGGGATCTAATCCTGCTGTTGTAGCTGACCTTATGTATGACAGTGCTTGTTTAGATAATATCCCACCCATAGATAGGGTACGTGTTTGTTTTTTTATAGAGTAACCTATATGGCAGTAATTCTGTCAGCATTTGCGGCCACTTTCACCCAGTTCTTAAATTTTTACCTAGTTCATGCTCCTTGAGGGTCCGTTCACACATGCTTATTTTTCTACCTATTGACTTCAATGGGAAGGAAAATCAGCATCAGAAAATCTGTAGCAAAATGTGTTATCAGACTCTTAAAGGGGTACTCCATTGCCCCAGCATTGGGAACATTAAGTTCCGAAAGCTGGGTGCGGGCTGTGGGATCGTGACGTCACGCCATGCAACAGGGGCAATATTCAAATTCCGGATATTTCGCAAATATATGGATGAATATTCGTCCTATGTTTGCGAAATTCGCAATATCGCTATATTCATTCTCTTGTTTTTTCCATGCGAAAATTCGTAATGAAATTCGCATAGTTGCGCATGTGTAATTACATCTTTCACCTAAAAGCAGGGAGGGATCAGTGTCCAGTCTGGAAGTGCTGATAGTCGTATACATATTTGCATAAATTAGCATTTAAAAAAACTAATATTGGTCATTACGTATATATATATCACTACATTCTAAATATTCACGAAGTTGCAAAGTGCCGATATTTGCGGTAAAAATTAGCATTTTGAATATTCGCACTCAACACTATTCTTTACCAGTGCCACACTTAGCTGCTCCTTTGGGCACCAGGTGAGGGCGGCTCCATGTTACTTTTTTTTAGGACATTTATGGACATTTATCAACGGGTTTAGTCAGGTTTTCTTTACTATAATTGTCGCAAAATTGTCGCAACTGCGACTACGCGATTTTTTGTGTGACATTTTGACTGGAAAGCGAGAAAAGCAAGTTTTCCAAAAATTAACTACGTAGTAAGAATTTTAAAATGGCCTACGGGTAGTCAGGTATTTATTAACTGCGACAGTCGCAACTGCGCAAAAAAAAGTCGCAACAGGGTTAAAAATTGACTAAATTTACTCCAGCTCAAAGATGGAGCAGAAAAAGCTACTACCAAAGTAAAAAAGGTAAAATTGCTTACGTGAAAGAAAATTATCAACAGGCTGAAAGCAGTTGATAAATAAGTCACACATAAGCAAAAAAAAGTAAGGAAAAAATTACTAAAAAAAAGAATACATAAGCAAACATTGATAAATGTCTCTCACTGTGTGTACTGTACAGGACCCTGAAGAAGCTCTTGTCCTCTACATAGACAGTGATTACAGCTCCCAGCAGATCTTTATTACTTTTATATGGAAGGATTTGTTTTATCTGTATTAGTTATCTACTTATTTTTCTTTAATCCTCACTTTTTCCTATTTTTTTATTACATTTTGGTGGCTTCAGAACCAATTACCAAGTGTCCATAGAGTTGTGGTCTCAACATACAATGGCCGTCCTGGAACCAATATTATAACTTGAGGGATCACTGTATACATAAATACCTTTACACCAATGGACAAACAGTGGCCGTCCAGATGTTGCAAAACTTCAACTTTGGCTGTCCAGCAATGCTGGGAGTTGAAGTTTTGCAACATTTGGACGGCCACCGTGTGAGGCCGCTGCTTTACACAGACACATGCGCTCACATATATACATGTCCTCTGTCATTGTTGGCCCTCACAAGGTTTCTTAGGTGGTAATAGTGTTTTCAGCCATAGTTCTAACCCTGGTTCTTTTACTAATCAACTTAATATTCATTTTGAAATTCATACAGATGGTGACAAGTCATAATACTGAAAAGTAGTGGTGCAGGTAAACTTTTATCTACTACCGCCATCCGCAGAAAACTTCACTGGCAACAGACAAGCAAGCCAAAGAGATGATAACATGTCCCCGTCACTCTACCGGTCTACATATGGGAGACTTGTATGATCTTTTTGAGGGAGAGTTGGTTATAGTGTTGCACCATCACATTAACATCTATTGTACCACCTGGACAAGGCCAGACTGTCTCGCGGTTTATGTAGAAGATGCTACCCAGCCCTTGTATCCTAGTGAGGACAACGTAGTCATAAAGCGTGGCCCTGCGCGAAGGAGAGAACTATAAATTGTCTATTGAGCCTCCCATTACTTCCATAAGCCAACAATATCCCTCAAGTATTCCAAAACAAACCCAGAGAGATTAGGAGACAGTTCAAGAAGTAACGAACATGCCAGTAATATTCCTTCCGCCGTCCACAGATCTCACTGTTCATCATAATGAATGACCTCTCCGCTGCGCTCCACAATCCCATACTGTTCCGCCAGTCAATAAAATACGGCTGATAAAGTAAACAGTGAGCTGGAACGGTGACAGCATTAACCCAAACCAAATGTTCCCCCGGCTACAGAGTATTACCAGCGTACAATATACAGAACGAATTCATGAGGACCGGTTGTGATAAAAGGAAGACGCAGAACAGCAGCTCTTATCTGAGAAGATCTAGACAACTCGCATATATGTTATACATATAAACTCGAATAGATTTTACTAACCATCCCATGTTCGTACACTTACAACCAGCATAAATGTTTTAAAGATTTGGCCCATCAAATGACCTTTTGTCAAAACTCCATTTTGGACCATGTTCTGCCCTTCTGTGAAGTTTGGCACCTCATAAAATGCTTTGGTTTTGAGAACATACAACTGGAGAAGGAGGGTCAGATACTACTATAAGGATTGTTATCAAGCAGTGTCCTTGTATAATTCAGGTAAAACAGATAAAAATGTAACGTATGATTGCAGACTATTCAATGAAAACTATCAGCCTGTTCACCCACACTAAACCCAATATACTGGGTTGTAGTGTGGGTGAACATGAGTCCAACGAGGGGTTACTTACTTAAATATGTCCAGTAGATCCCCCAGAAGATCCACTGCTGAATTCACTGAATCGCGCACAGTGGACAGGGCTCCGCCCACTCCATTTACATATTGATTATCTGTGACTCCACATCACTAGGACGTGGAGTCACAGGCAATTAATATGTAAATTGAGCCGATGAAGCCCGTCCCCCTGTGCGCGATTCACTGAATTCAGCAGTGGATCTTCTGGGGGACATATCTCAGGACCTACTGGACATATTTAAAGGGGTACTCCGGCGCTAAGACATCTTATCCCCTATCCAAAGGGGTCTTATCCCCTATCCAAAGGGGTCTTATCCCCTATCCAAAAGTCATTTACAAATCTGTTTAACTTTCTGACACCAGTTCATTTAAAAAAAAAAAAAGTTTTCCACCGGAGTGCCCCTTTAAGTAAGTGAGATAATATACCAAGCCTGGAACATCTTTTCTTCTAGCTTTGCATTGTGCTATTTCCTTGTTAACAGATGAACACCCAGGTGCATTTTATTCATAAAAAATATATGTTTTCCACCGGAGTACCCCTTTAAAGTGTATCTACAATCACGCTTCGGTAATAGGATTTCTGATTAAATCTCCGGCAACTTCATTGCCCAAGACTACAGCGATGAGGATTTGGATTTGCCTGAAGTCCAATACAAGTTAAAAGATTCTCTTTATCTTACCACCACAAAGGAGCGACGTTAAGGGCCAGTTCACTCTACGGAAATTCGACAAAGAATTTTCTTGCTAAATTTCCACAGCGGATCCGTGGCACTCACAGCGGACCTAAGTGCCATCCCATAGACTGTAGTGCAGTCCTGTCCTGAAAGATTTGTTGGAATCTGAGCCTGTATCGGAAAGTCCAGTGTGAACAGTGCAGCAGCCTTTCATGAAGGTCAATAGGAGGATGCTTGGAATTAACTTTTGGAAATTCCTAAAGGAATTTCTGTAGTGTGGACGAGCCCATACTGTACTGGACAGACAGCCTGACTGGTCACCTTTTAAGAGCACCACTGGCCTCTGTAAAAGATGAGATAGCGGGGGGGGGGCTGATAATATACCTGTGCTCATATTAGTGATGCCTTCTCACCATTCAGCTAAACATATGCTTGGCCATAAAGTACCATAAAGCCCCCAGTCCTAGTACCTCGCTGTATAATGCCGTCTCCACCTATTTGATGGCGTAGACTGCACATGCAGGTGTAGTAAGTGCCAACTCCGTGGACAACCTCAATAAATCTATGCAGTGGTGCCAGCTGAACACACTATACAGTGATCCCTCAACTTACAATGGCCTCAACATACAATAGTTTCAACATACAATGGTCTTTTCTGGACCATTGTAAGTTGAAACCAGACTCAACATACAATGTACAGACAGTCCAGATCTGTGAAACCCGTCAATTGCTGGCAGATCTGACCAATCAGAATGGGCAATTTACCGGTAAAACCCCTGTATTACTGAAGTGTATGCACTGACTGGTGTCTGGTAGCGCCCCCTACAGTACAGGGAGGTATTACATATTCTGTACTCTTTACCTGTACCAGGGTTAGCTGCTCCTTTGGACACCAGGTGAGGGCGACTCCATTACTTTTTAGGACACTGTGTATTCTGTACAGAACCCTGAAGAAGCTCCTGTCCTCTACATAGACCAGTGTTTCCCAAGCAGGGTGCCCCCAGCTGTGGCAAAACTACAACTCCCAGCATGCCCGGACAGCCTTTGGCTGTCCGGGCATGCTGGGAGTTGTAGTTTTGCAACAGCTGGAGGCTCCCCGCTTGGGAAACACTGACATAGACCATGATTTACAGCTCCCAGCAGATCTTTCTTACTTTTATATGTAAGGATTTGCTTTATCTATATTAGTTATCTACTTATTTTTCTTTAATCCTCACTTTTTCCTATTTTTGGATGACATTTTGGTGCCTTTAGAACCAATTACCAGGTTTCCATAGAGTTCTGGTCTCAACATACAATGGTTTCAACATACAATGGTCGTCCCGGAACCAATGCATATTGTAACTTGAGGGACCGCTGTACTAGATCAGACTGTAATGTCTCTATCATGGGAAACAAACTTTATTTTGGCATTTCATCATGAGTGATAATGAAAAAGTGAAAACTGTGGTCGGGGTGGGCTGCGCTGCTGACTTTTTCCCTCTTGCTTGGAGTTCCCCATATACATTTATGTGTGGGGGGGGTGATAGGCGTCTGGTCCATACATCTGTCGTGTGGGGATTTATCAGAGACCGCTATTGTGGTTTACAGCCGCCATAAATGACAGCCCTGGAAGACCTCTTTAGATAGCAGAAGAATAAACAGCTGAAAACATCATACGTTTTATACGCAAAATGTAAGAAATACAGAGCACTGCATTACCGAGGATGTGGTTTTATAGGTAAAAGCAGCTAAAACATTGTAATATTGTTTACCACAGGGAAATCAAGCCAAATGTGGTCCTAAATATATATATTTTTTTTGCTTATTCTATGCACTAGGGAGAGGTAAGAGGCCGTATTGATAACCCTTGACCCTTTTCCCTCTGACATGACCAGTAGAGATATAGGGTAATACAGAGGGTAGTCTCACAGATATATAAATATGACATAAAAGGTCCAGCGTTGTTATCATGTCTAGACTGGGCCGCTTTATAGCCCTTTCAGGGCAAGTTTAGATAGTACATACTAGTTCCCTCTCTGTTAAAGCAGAACATAGCTGGAGACTTGTTGGTCTGGTTGTTCTGTGCCCCAGATGGGGGTATCAGGTGGGGTGCACACAGCATACTCTTCCTTTTATCATCTTCTTAGTATTTGAATAGATGGGCAGATGAGATGTTTCCTGTTGCGATGGTTTATTGGCGCTGGACTAAGGAGCTTATTACTCTGCTCTGGTGTCATACGAGCAGTGCTGCAAGAGCGATCGCTGAGCGGCCCTTTCTTTTATCCTTCGTTGGTCGCACATCTCCAGTTACATGGCCGGCGGACAGGGATGCTTGAAAAATGCAGCCATGCAAAGAATGAGCAGCTGATCTCTGGGTGCATTACACAGGGCGATATCAGACTGTTCGGCCAATAATCTTCCCAAGTTTTCATGCCCCTCATTAGAGGTCTAGGGCAGCAAACAGAATCTTTGTTGTGGGTAAAGAAAGGCAAAGTTAGGCCTCTGAGGAACAGTTTATATAAACAAAGAGTGGCAAGGGCACAATGGCCATCAACGTGAGTCTTTGCGCTACCCTAGCACACCCTGGTCCTTCTTGGAGTGTTCCAGAGGGAACTTGTCTGTAGTGACGCACAACATGGGGGTTGTCCAAAAAACCCTTCTGCTTAACATTCAAGTTGACAAATACGTCTCTTAAAGGGTACCTCTCATCAAAAAAACTTTTGATATATTATAGATTAATATATGCAGAATAAGTTTGCAATTGCATGTTATTAAAAAATATGCTTCTTTCTATTTAATTTTCCACTTTGAAGAAATGACCACCAGGGGTCTCCCTACCAGTCCTGGCAGCAAGCATTTCAGACTCATGCTGGAGTCCTAAACACTACAAGCTGCCAGCCTGCTTTGTTCACAGCCTGTTTGGCTGTGAACAAAGCAGGCTGGCAGCTCTGAGTGTTTAGGACTCCAGCATGAGTCAGAAATGCTTGCTGACAGGACTGATCGGGAAAAATACAATAGAAAGAAGCATATTTTTCATTAACATGCTATTGGAAAGTTATTCAACATTCATTAATCTAAAATATATCAAAAGTTTATTTGATGAGAGGTACCCTTTAAAGGAGGTTTTCAAAACTTCCCTACACACTGGGATCGGTATAGAGCGGTGACTGGCTGCAGACGCATGCTTGTAGACTATGCTCAAGGCCCTATATCCCTCTATATCCGTTTGTCATTTACTCTATATCATGGTCATGCTTTGTAATTTCACCCTTATTTTTTTTTTGCCCTGGAACCAATAATAATGATAATGCACGATGTATGAAATGACATGCAGCATTTCCAGTAGGGGACATCAAAGAGGCAGTGGCACCAGAATGGTGGGAACTACCTAAGGCTGCACGCACACCACGTTTTTGCAATACAGTTCCCGTATACAGTTTCAAGTTAAAAACCATATAGAACTTTATAGAAAACCGTATGCATTGACTTAACATTGTAAACCGTATGTCAAACGCATCATCCGGTTTAGTCCGTTTTGCGTCTTATACGGTTTTGACCATTTTTTACCCGTACCCAAAACCGTAGTCTACCACGTTTTTTGGTCCAGGTGAAAAAACTTATTAAACCGCATATGTTTTTTTTTTAACATGGGAGTCAATGGGAACCGTACAGAACTGTATGTGCTTACGGTTCCATCAGGTTTTCACATTACGGTTTTTGACTTTGCACAGTTTTTTTTCTTGGAATTTCAATCAAACCAGTGAAACTTTATTCAAAATGGAGTGAAAAGTTAAAAACATATACGTTTTTTTTTCTTAAAAAAACAGATGCAACCGGACATCATTTTTAAAACCGTATATGGGTTAAAATTTGTACACACGTTTTGATACAGTTTAGTCCGGTTTTGAGGAATCCGTTTTTAATCAAAAACCTGAGACGGGAACTGTATTGCAAAACCGTGGTGTGACTGCACCCTTAGAGTAAATTTTATTTTTTATTTTTATTTTTTACGTTGGTCCCAGTCTGTAGAGAAGTTTTTTTTTTTTTTGTTTGTTTGTTTTTTAACTTTTGGAAAACAAGAACTACATAAATTCCTGGGCTTATGACTAAGATATGCAATTACTATACGATCCTGATAATGAATGGGGCACAGCACTGTTTTAGAGGTGCGTCCCCTTGTACATTTTTACTAAGAAAGGAAGGGCCCGTTCACACTATGAAATTAGCGGTAGGACTGCACAGTCCTGCACACTGCATTTGGTGCAGAATTCCACTGAAAAAATGAACATGTTCGTTCTTTCGGCGGACCTGAAATCCAGAAATTCTGCAGAAGAATTTTCTACTGTGAACGGGTCAACAGAAAAGCCATTCACACCAATGTTGTCTTCATGCAGCTGAATAGGAAATTTTGTAGTGTGAATGGGCCCATACGGTCACAAGTCCTGTCCCGACCCCGGGTCTGATGACCTGAACTGACCCCTCTGGTCATCATATCTGTAGTCAGGCCAGGACTTTCAGCCATAACACGGACACAAAAATATATCCTCATTACGCTAGTCTGAACCGCAACTTTGGTGAAAGATCTGCTGATTTCTTCAGCAGATCTTTAAATGGGCACTGTCAGATACAAAAACTTCTGATATGTTGTAAAGCATGTATAACCAATGGGTTTTGCAATTGCTTTCATTAGAACATTTTCAGTATTTCATACTGAAAAAGCCAGTCGAACAACTGCCCCCCCCCCCTGCCTGCTTGTACACATACTAGTCCTGCTGTGTCCATGCGTCATCACCTATGTCATGGACACACTTCCTTGATTGACAGCTGTGAGCGCAGGGTTCAGAGCTGGAGGAAAAATCCTCCCACTGTCAGCTTGTGTCCCACTACTGTCAGTGAGGACAAGCTGGGAGTTGTAGTTTTGCTAATGCTAGGGGAGATGTGAGCAGACAGTATACTGAGGGAGGGGGCGGAGACCTGCACAGTGAGGCCACGCCCCCTCCCTTTAAGAGGAATTCAGACTAGTGAGCTAAATTAAAAGTGTAATAAAAAATAAAAATAAAGGTGCTAGACACATAAAAATTAGATGTACATGGTCAGGATTAGGTACTGAGTGATATATAAAAAAAATGTTTTTTTTGTTGGATCTGACGGGTACACTTTAAGTCATTTGTATTGCTTATATTAAAACAAGCAGAATATTTTTTGAGTAGATGAAAGTCGTGCACCCAAGGCTGAACCTTAAGATGTCTTGAATCATAAACCACAGCCTCTTTACGCAACATTTGCAGCAGTGACAAGATCATCAAAAATAACGGCGATTGAGAAATTCTTTTTCTTTTTAAGACAAGGAACTCTGTGTGAAGTTATGAAAGAGCTGACGTTAACTTCTTAGGGTTTTCTGCCCTCTGCGTCGTAACTTTGTTTTTAAGAACAGAATTCAGGAAATATTTGATTATACTTTGTATTTTTAGATGATATCTGCTGCCGTGAACTGGTAGATTGTATTTCTAGACATTGTTCTTGGTATAAACTAACAATTGCTGCTTTCACATCTTTTATTATATGTAACTACGGTTAGCGGTGACGACCTCTCGGTGTTTCAGGGTTTGCATATGCAGTTGCTTGTTATGCAAAGAAAACTTATAAAAAATCCCTTGTTATAAGGGTTCCCTGAAGTATTGTTAGATTGATATCCATGTACAGAGGTAGAAGTTGCCTTTGGGGGCCCATAGGGGGAGATTTATCAAGACCTGTGCAGAGGAAAAGTAGCCCAGTTGCCCATAGCAACCAATCAGATCGCTGCTTTCATTTTTAGCAATCTAGAGAGAGGAAGGAAGGCGCCTCATGTGCGGGATCAGAAAATCTTGTTAGTGGGGGTGGGGGACGGTAATTCCCAAGCCGCTTACCAAAGTTTGTTGTGCGCCCACACACAACAAGGTAAAGTGTAGAATGAATATAAGTAAAGGTCCACTGCAGCCCTCCTGGGTAGAAGTAGAATCAAAACAGGGTGACCGTAAGTTCAGGAGTTAGTCCGGCGCAGAGAGGAACCATCAGGGAACCAGATAAAATCAATGGATTTATTAGATGCAACACGTTTCCCTGCGCATTCGCAGCTTCATCAGGCATCCTGATGAAGCTGCGCATGTGCAGCGAAACGCGTTGCATCTAATAAATCCATTGATTTTATCTGGTTCCCTGATGGTTCCTCTCTGCGCCGGACTAACTTCTGAACTTACGGTCACCCTGTTTTGATTCTACTTCATTTTTAGCAAGGCCTCTGTAAAATGAAAGAAGCGATCTGATTGGTTGCTATGGGCAACTGAGCATCTTTTCCTTTGCACAGGTTTTGATAAATCTCCCCCATAGTCCCTTCTCTGCCAAATAAAAGGTCACCAGTATTATAAATTGCACATGGTAAGTTGGGGCCCTGTTACAGATTTTGCTTTGGTGCCCAGGAGTTTCGAGTTTCCTGCATCTATTGTTCAATGTAATCTAAAAGTGGGGCTACAAAATAGAATTCTGTGACTAGGCCTCTCATCTTACACCTGATTTATAGAGTACGGTTGAGGTGTGCCTGTCATAAGATCATGTTGTTTTATGCAAAAGTTATAGCACATTGTTGGCAAATAAAACAATACAATAAAGTACCATTGTCTCACTGTTCATAAAAAACATGAGCAGAAGAAATAACGAGAGGCCACTCACCGCATAATGTTCTTCACTTTAAAGGGGTTATCCAGGAAAAAACATTTTTTTATATATCAACTGGCTCCAGAAAGTTAAACAGCTTTGTAAATAACTTCAATTAAAAAATCTTAATCCTTTCAGTACTTATGAACTGCTGAAGTTGAGTTGTTCTTTTCTGTCTAAGTGCTCTCTGATGACACGTGTCTCGGGAACCGCCCAGTTTAGAAGCAAATCCCCATAGCAAACCTCTTCTACTCTGTTCCCGCGACAAGCAGAGATGTCAGCAGAGAGCACTGTTGCCAGACAGAAAACAACAACTCAACTTCAGCAGCTGATAATTATTGAAAGGATTAAGATTTTTTAATAGAAGTAATTTACATATCTGTTTAACTTTCTGGAGCCAGTTGATATATAAAAAAAGTTTTTTTCCTGGATAACCTCTTTAATGATCACGTAGGTGGTCAATTGTAAATAGTGGTAGGAACCGGGCACCGTTGGAATGGCAACTGTGGAGAATTGCTTACTTACTTTTTTAACCAAGTCTAGTCACTATTAAAATCGCTAAAACAACTCCTTAAAGTAGTGGCAGCAAAAATTTTGCGTAAAATGCAACTCCCTATTCAAGTCAATGGGATCCGTCGGAACCCGGGGGTGTCTGTTGTGCAAAGGCTCCATTAGGCTCCTTTGTTTGGGGCCAAACAAACCCCTTAATGGGTCACAGGACAACAGTGATGTGAATGTAGCCTTATACTGAGCAGAATATTTGTTCTATTCTGGTGTCTGTCCATCCTCAGTCTTATTAGTTTAGACCACTGAGAAGTCCAGCTCATCCATACGGACACTATACCCATAGCCAGCACCCAGCTGCTAAGTATTAAGGGCACAACACATGGGAAGCCCATTATCGGGGTTGTCCAACTTGATCGTCCTCCTTAGTGCTCGAAATCATGTGACTTCATAAAAATGTGTATAATTCCTAGTATTGTGTACAGTGACCCCCCCGACCTACGATGGCCCTGACATACAATAATTTCAACATGCAATGGCCTCTCAGAGGCAGCATCAACATACGATGCTTTTTAATGTCGGAGCCATCGCATAAACGGCTATCCGGCTGCACAGACCTCCGGATAGCCGTTTACGGTGCCCCGTGAGCTCCGGTGATGATCACTTACCTGTCCTCGGGGCTCCGGCGTGTCCTCTTCGGGATCCTCTGCATCGTCGGCGCTCTCTCTCGTCGTCATCACGTCGCTGCGCACGCCTTCCCGTCATCCAATAGGAGCGGCGTGCGTAGTGACGTGATGGCGGGGACGGAGAGCGCGGTTGCCGGGGAAGCAGAGGCCTTGCCGGAGCGTCAGGGACACGGCGACAGCGATGGACGGTGACATCCCGGGCAGCGGTGACGGTCCGGAGCGGCGGGGACAGGTGAGTACAACTTCCTCTAACAGTGGTCTACAACCTGCGGACCTCCAGATGTTGCAAAACTACAACACCCAGCATGCCCGGACAGCCAACGGCTGTCCGGGCATGCTGGGTGTTGTAGTTTTGCAACATCTGGATGTCCGCAGGTTGTAGACCACTGTCCTATACTTTACATTGCACGGATCCCTCAACATGCGATGGTTTCAACAAAGGATGGTCCGTTTGGAACGGATTACCATCGTATGTTGAGGGACCACTGTATTTGGACTTAATAGGTAATGAAGGAGTTAATCTTCAATCAACCCACATATGTAAATATATAACGCAATGCATTAAATGTTTTTCGCTTTCAGCCTGTACATTCCCTAGCGATAGCATCAAAGACCGCGCCAGCTAATGTGAGATCACAGTGACAGCTCGCTGCCGGCTGGGGGTTTTCCCTTATATGTTTTGACTGTAGGCATTCAGCATTGAGTGTTTTTTATTGGTGACAATCTAGAATGTTTTTGTAGTGTTGAAGATCAGTAGTGGTTCAGTTAATGGACCTACAGGGGCTTCAATTGGGACTCGGTCCCTATACAAACCTTCTCCTCTACACGAGGTACCATAATGTTATCATCCTAGATCAGTGTTCCCCAACCAGTGCGCCTCCAGCTGTTGCACAACTACAATCTACTATTGTAATTCAAACAGATTCTACCAAGAGAATAAACATGTTTTATTCTTCAGGTGGAATCCTTGACGGAAGTTCCGCTACCGAACTTCCGACATCTGGACTAAGCAGCAGAATCCCTTTGAAATCTATAGGAGGATGCTGCAAGTATTTTCCGTAGCATGTGGCTCTACCATTAAAGGGGTACTCCACTGGAAAACATTTTTATTTTTTTATTTTAATCAACTGGTGCCAGAAAGTTAAACAGATTTGTAAATTACTTCT
Source organism: Hyla sarda (assembly GCF_029499605.1). Classification (NCBI taxonomy): domain Eukaryota; kingdom Metazoa; phylum Chordata; class Amphibia; order Anura; family Hylidae; genus Hyla; species Hyla sarda. Next base: position 406,719,601 of record NC_079191.1, read on the forward strand.
ATTAAAAAATTCCAATCCTTCCAGTACTTATCAGCTGTTGTATACTAAACAGGAAGTTCTTTTCTTTTTGAATTTCCTTTCTTTCTGACCACAGTGCTCTCTGCTGACACCTCTGTTAATGTCAAGAACTTTCCAGAGCAGGAGAGGTTTGCTATGGGGATTTCCTTCTACTCTGGACAGTACCTAAAATGGACAGAGGTGTCAGCAGAGAGCACTGTGGTCAGACAGAAAGGAAATAAAAATAAAAGAAATTCCTCTGTAGTATAGTATAGTAATTATCAGCTGATAAGTACTGGAAGGATTAAGATTTTTAAATAGAAATAATTTACAAATCTGTTTAACTTTCTGGCACCAGTTGATTTAAAAGAAAATGTTTTCCACTGGAGTACCCCTTTAAAGTTTCTTTTTCTGGCCATAAATTAGTGATGGCCTATCCTCAGTTCAGCAGGGCCGCTGCTGGATCTAGGTGGTGAATGGGGACGGAAGCATTTGGCTCTGTTAACTGCGTAGTGGCCATGACTGGTTACTGCAGCTCAGCTCCCGCCCATTAACAATTGATGGCCTATTACGACAGCTGACAAATCTTATAATAATTTGTGTACACACGATAACCTCCACTGCACTGCAATACTAGGCGCAGCCAATGGACATGAGCGTCACTATTGCAGCCTTTTTGTCTCCTACAACCCAATTCATGCTTTTTGTACCAACATTTTGACCATTTAAAGGGGTACTCCACTGGCCAGTGTATGGAAGTAAATTTTCCGACTGCTGTTTTGCGCTGCAGGGGTCGGCCACGCCCCCTCATGACACCACGGCCACACCCCCTCAATGCAAGTCTATGGGAGGGGGCGTCACGGTCATCACGCCCCCTCCCATAGACTTGCATTGAGGGGGCATAGCTATGATGTCATGAGAGGTGTGGCCGATTCACTACATTTACTTCCGAACGCTGGCCAGTGGAGTACCCCTTTAAACCAGTATGTATTATCCCCCAACAATCCTAAAAATAGAGGAGACCTTACTGGGTTTCTCAGGGCCACTGTGTCTGACTTGGTGCAGCTTGTCTTTGTGATCCAGATATTGTACTCTAATTTAACCGTGGTCCTTTTTTTATTTATTTATTTATTTATTTATTATTTTTTTTTTTTTTTGTTAAGCCCGATATGCTCAATTTAAACAAGCTTGCAGACGGATCTGAAACTCCCATCATACCGCACTTCAGGGGTGAGTCATGGGGAAACAGGACAGAACAATGTAGATGAGTGTTCTGCAAAAGAGCAGTATCAAAGAATGCTGAAACTAAAGAATTCTCCGAGCGGCTCCGGTTTCCTAATTGCATGTTGGGCCGCTGCCAACCAGGCAAAATTATAAGTCGCATTTACCTAAACAATGAGCGGTTTATTATGCTGTAAATAATCATACATCAGGGTGTGGGGAGCAGATCCTCCGAACAAAGCCTGAGCCTTCCAATAAATAAAAGGCCTGGTATGTAAATATTTTACTAACATAAAAATTATTATTTTTTTATTAAACTTCGTCCCTTTGCAAAGCAGCAACAGGCCGTGTCTTGCCAGCTCCATTCCCGATTAAGCATTGAAAAACACTGAGTAACTGATTGTACCAAGGCCAGTAGAAGAGGTCAGCATTTACAGCGCCAGAAGTCCCATCCATAATGCCTGGGCCTGCTTTGTGTTCTGTTGCCAGCCTGAGATAAGCGGCAAACAAGGGTCGGATCAAACGGCATGTGCAGCCAGATTTATTCTAATGAGGAAAATTAATTGCGCTCCTTGATGTCTGCCAGCGATTTTCTTTCTTGTGTTCACATCTATTGGTGTCCTGTCTTGCAAGCTATGATAATCTGATGGGCAAAACGCCTTACAAGACTTTAGGCCAGCCGGGTGATCGATAGGACAGCACTAAACCATGTCTTCCTTGCAGAGCTGGGTCGTAGTTTGGGAAGAAGACCGAAGAACATGTAAATGGACCATGTATGATCTTCTCATGTTCATATGGATTTCTATAGTACACTGGTAGATGCTAGAGCTGGGCGGTATGAGCAAAAACGTGTATCACAGTATTTTTGTAAGTGATGGCGGTTCCACAGTATTTAACGGTATTCCCCCCCCCATGTGTCCTGGGCGCCGCTTCTCTTCCAACCCCCCCCCCCCCCCAATGAATTATCAGCTGCGCTGTCCCCACATCATGTCACCGCAAGCGCTCCTCTGCTTATCCTCCTATGAGTTGCGGGCCGCCGGCGCTAGAAATCTGTACTGTACTACAAATAACGTTTCCAGGGCTCTGGTACCGTCTTCACTGTCCTGCGCTGCGGTCCTCTTGCTGTTTACTTGGGACGGGAAAGTCACAGAGCCGCCAGCCTATCATCGTCCGGGGTGGGACATTGCTGCCGCCGGTAATAGGCTGAGCGCACTGTCATGTATGAAGCCGGCCTGCTCCTTACATGACAGTGGGCTCAGCCTATCAGCGGCAGAGGCGGGACATCGCTGCGGCCGGTGATAGGCTAACGGCTCTGTGACGTTCCCATCCCCAGGACTGCAGCGAAGGGACCGTGAGGCTGGTAATGGGGAACGTCGGAAGGTGAGTTAAAGTTTATTTTTGCAGCCCGGGCAACGTTATTTGTAGTACAGTACAGATTTCTATTGCCGGCAGCCTGCAACTCATAGGAAGATGAGCAGAGGAGCGCTTGCGGGTGACATGATGTGGGGACAGCGCAGCTGAAAATTCATTGGGGGGAGAAAAGCAGAACTCGCGGGTCACATATGATTAGTTCCCCGATGTGGGGACAGCATGCTGCGGTGGATAATACACTCATTCGAGGGGCCCAACCGGTATTGTGGTATGGGCAGAAATGCATATCGTGCAGGAAAAAAATTTCGGTATTCATTATGAATCATACTGATGATTGGCGTAATGGTCAAGAAATTTTAATTTACCAATTACTCGTTTCAGGTTGAGTACCCTTCATCAGGTTGGTACCAATCTGATGAAGGGTACTCAACCTGAAACGCGTAATTGGTAAATAAGAATTTCTCTTCGATCACTCCAATCGTCTGTGTGATTCCAAGGGAGAGGCAGCACCGAAAGAGCGAGTTTTTTATTTATTTTTTGGGTCTCTACTAGTGTTGAGAGCGAATATTCGAAATGCAATTTTTTACCACGAATATCGGCATGCGTAATGACAGCAAGAGAAGAAAGGAGTCCAGCGTCCAATAACTCAGAGGATGATATTTATTTCACCAGATGGTCATAACAGGAACACAAGGTACAGTGACGCGTTTCGGCCTTACAACAAGGCCTTAGTCATACACAACAGATAGTACAAGAAAGACCAATTTATATACATGTGGGTGGGCGGACATGACGCAACGGCACACCTGCAATCATAGGTGGACACGACGTCATGAACCACACCTACAAATCCAGGTATAACCTGCCCACATGTAGAAACTAGTAGCAACCGCCACTGCAAAGCATATAGAACATTGATAGGAATATCTATAAAATGATATATAATTTACCAAATATAAATGTTTTACATGAAAACAGTGTTAAAAAATACATAAACAAAGCAGTATCTTTATTACAAAAACATGTTAAATATATTAAAAGGAAGAAAGATGTCAGTATCCTTTTTATGTCACAGAAATCTATCTTCCATATTAATAACAAAAATAAAAATACCGCATATCCTGAAAACACTCACACTCATGATTTACATATGTGAGTGTATTGCGGAATTACGCTATTGCACTATGGAAATAACAGTTTGAACCATGATGATGTATCAGAAATTATATTAATAGAAGAGAGGAATATAAATGTTGATCAGTCAGATTAAATTACATGAAAAAAAAATTACCATTGTGAATAGCAGGAAGAAACAATATATAATACAAAAAATAATAATAAAAATTATATATAATTAAAACGAATCTTGACTGAAGAACATGTGAACACGTAGGCAGTGACCCGGGATAGAGGAAGAAACTCAAGAAGTGCATTAATAATGTAGAATGTGTCCATTCTTTTATTCAAACATATGCGTAATGACGAATAATTATTTTTTTTCCAATATGCAAATATTCACTAAATCGGCACCTCCAGAGGACACTGATTCCACCCTTCTTTTTTAGGTGAAAGATATAATCGCGCATGCGCACTATGCAAATTTCATTACGAATTTTCGCATTGGAAAAAAAGAGAACGAACATAGCAAATATGCAAATTTTGAAAATATAGGTCGAATATTTGTCCATATATTCACCAAATATTGCGAATTCAAATATGGTCTATGCCGCTCATCACTAGTCTTTACCTGTTTTATCACCTGGCACTACTACCCCAGTTGTGTGGGTTTTATGCGCATTTCGTTACACTCCAGGTGAGCAGATTGAACAAACATACTGATTGGGCCTCATTTACTAAGAGGTGTCGGGTTTTTACTAGTGGGAAAAGTTGTTTCAGACTTGCAGGATTCCTCTCTATTGACTATTGGGAAAAGTCGAGAACATTTTCTGACCAGCTTTTCTAGGTCGATATTTCCTGCCATTTACCCACAGGATTTTCTGTGAATTCAATAGTAAATCGGTCAGGTTGTGAAACCACGCCCCTTTTGCATCAGTCACGCCCCCTTTGCGACAGATCCCGCCCCTTTTGGCTTTTCACAGTGCAATGTCGGGTTTGACAGATTTTCCAGGCGCACACTGGCACAGACATGTCTCAGACACTCTGCGCCAAAATAACCAGACAAAAACTAGTCGGTTTCAGCTTTGGTAATAAACCAGGCGTCCCTATGCCCGGATAGCTGTTGGCTGCAGCCAATGGCTGTCTGGGCATGCTGTAAGTTGAAGTTTTAAAACGTCTAAAGGGCCACAGTTTGAGACCTCTGGTCTAGCACAAGATCAGCTACATATGAAATAGCTGGTAGCTGAAGACTCATTTGGCGGACTCAAATTGATCCTACTCGATCAATTTGTTTCTTCCCAATAGTATACATGGGCATACAAGACGTTCAGATACATACTAGATCATCAGCCAACATTTATCTTATGTGTATGGCCTACTTAAAGAGGACCTGTGGACAGCCCCAAAAATTTAGATTTAACTGTCATTAATTTAGGGCGCCCTGATAACACATCTTTTTTTTTTTTTTGTTTCATGATTTGCCCTTCTATTTCTCAGATATGAAGGTTTATAGTTTGTCTGACAGTTCAGGAAATCAGTCAGATGGGTGTGAACTTAATTTTAATAATAGAAGTGATCAGGTGATTGGGGGGGATTATACAGTCGGGGGGGGGGGGGGGGGGGTGTATTAGGCATACACGCCCCTCCATGTACAACATTCACACCCCCTGACTGTATAATCCCGCCCATCACCTGGTAATCACTCCCTTTTTTAAATTAAGTTCTCGCCCATCTGACTGATTCCCTGAATTGTTAGACAAGCTATAAACCTTCATATCTCAGGAATGGTTTATTAGGAAGCTGTAAAAAAGGTGTGTGATCAAGACATCATTAGATATTAAATAATAATGCAATCTCATTTTTTGTAGGGAAAATAGATACAGTGGTTGGCACAATCACTGCAACCTCCCGCACTTCATCTACTGCACCCGGTAATCACTAGGCCACATGGACCTAGGTGGGATAGGTGTAAAGTTGAAGAGGTGCTTTATCCTTGTACCGATAGCAAAAATAGCAGAATAAAGATCATCTGGATGTTCTCACCAGGAACATAGAACACTCATTATTTATCAGTTAGTGTAACATCACAAATGCTGGATTAAAACTTGGATGCCACAAATGAGGTTACAGCTGTTTCATGCCCCTTCCAGTCTTACAAAGCATAAGAGGGGGCGTGAAACGGCTGTAACCTCGTTTGTGGCATCCAAATTTGAATCCAGCACTTGTGATGTTACGCTAACCGATAAATAAAGAAAGAGTCTTCTATGTTCCTGCTGAGTGCCTCTGAATTATTTTATAGATGTACTAATTTTTTGGGGGGTTGGTTACAGGTCCTCTTTAAAGTAGTACTCCGCCCCTAGACGTCTTATCCCCTATCCAAAGGATAGGGGATAAGATGTCAGATCGCGGGGGTCCCACCGCTGGGGACCCCTGGGATCTCGGCTGCAGCAACCACCTATTGCGGCTTCTGGAAACACTGGAGGCTTCGGCTCCCGACGACGGTGACGTCACGACCCCGCCCTTCAATGCAAGTCTATGGGAGGGGGCGTGATGGCTGTCATGCCCCCTCCATTAGACTTGCATTGAGGGGCAGGGCATGATGTCACACGGGGGCGGGGCATGACGTCAAGATCTCCCGTCACCATGGTCGTGAGGCGTTAGGATGAGAGCCTCCAGCGCTGCCGGAAGCCGCAACAGGTGGGTGCTGCAGCCGAGATCTGACATCTTATCCCCTATCCTTTCGATAGGGGATAAGATGTCTAGGGGCGGAGTACCCCTTTAAGGAGCATATATACTACACTCAGCCTCTTCCGTTGTTGCATTGTTCTTTACTCACCCAAGACTGAACGATCACTTCTGAAGTTGAAGTTTCTTCTTATCTGATCACTACAGGTTCCAAAGGTTCAATCTGGGCACACAAAACGCCCCATTAAATAAATGGGTGAACATGAAATAGATAGTTCTTTACATTAGTCCTCTCTCATCTGACTTAAGGGGGTTATCCAGGAATCGAAAAATGGAGCCAGTTTCTGTAAAAAAAAAAAAAAACGCTTCCCGTCTCTCCAGGTTGGGTGTGGTTCCGCAGCTCAGTTCTATTGAAGTGAATGGAGCCAAGTTTTAATACCACACCCAACCTGGAGACAGACAGTGAGCGGTTTTTGAGAGAAATTATCTCTGTTTTTCGATTCCTGGATAACCCCTATAACATGAGGGTGTCTAGAGGACAAATCAATAGGTATTGCCTAACCCAGTGTTTCCTAACAAGAGTGCCTCCAGCTGTGGCAAAACCACAACTCCCAGCATCCCCGGACAGCCAACGGCTGTCCGGGGATGCTGGGAGTTGTAGTTTTGCATCAGCTGGAGGTAGACTGGTTGGGAACCAGTGGCCTAAATATGGTGGCAAATAGTTGCACAATTTTACCGATAAAATTGCTTGTCCAAAATTCCTGCAATCTCCATAACTTCACATATTCCGACCACTATGTAACCGAACAATTACACGTCTGTTGCGCTGGTTTAATAAGCAATATGACCACCGGGACAGTAATCAAGATTAATGGAAACTTCAGATTAAGCGCAACTGATAGATTAAGCCAGATCATGCTCTCCCCCCCCACCACCATCCCCAGGGGACTCTGCACATGAAGGAGCCATTGTGGACAGAGAAGAAGTGTCCGAAAATAAAACTGAAGATCCTACAGGAAATTGCAAATCTCTGAGAAAGAAACGGGAGGTCACAGCGAGGGGATCAGGACGGGGACCAGACGAATGTTAAGACGCTGCAGTGTCATAGAACAGAGGCTGTAAACCCGGGAGGAACCTCGTCTGGTGTCATTTTTCCATGACGTCCCAAGTGGAAACAAACAAAGAGCGAAAATATGAAGAGAATGTAATAAAGCAAATCTATCCAGGTCTTGTTTTCTTGCATCATTTTTTATATAGAGGTCGCCCCATTTCGGAGAATGGCTGGGGTCCATGATATAATTGGGGGAGCCAGGGCCAAAATGACGATAATGCAGAAACCACATGTGATCGCTGTCTGTATCCTTGTACCGTTCGTTTCTAATTTAAGCCTCAATGGGAATGGACTGTCTGCCGCATGTACTGTCAGTACGGAGAGTCCTTACCATATGAATACAGACTGCAGGAACACACTGGAAAATCATTTCAGTAGGGATCTGCTATTTTGATCAGTCAATGAATCACTGGTGTGATTTAAAGGGGTACTCCACCGCACACATCTCCGCGAACTCTGCTCCATGCCCGATGACTGGCGATGCAGGACGCCACACCCCCTCCATTCAAGTCTATGGGAGGAGGTGTGATGGCGCTGTACTAGCCGTCACGCCCGGTCCCGTAGACATGAATGGAGGGGGGCGTGGCGTGACATCACGAATGCGGAAGCTGCAAGCTTCCGTGTTTCGGACGCCACAGCTGCCGGCCCAGATATTACGGGGGTCCCTAGCGGTGGGACCCCCGCGATATAACATTTTATCCCATCTCCTTTGGATAGGGAATAAGATGTGTGGCAGAGTACCCCTTTAAACAGTAAGTGCGAAGCGTTGTGTCCCATTACGGGCAGATAGCCTCCCTTTAGGCTTTAAGATAACCTGTCATATCACAGAGAAAAAATAAATCTTCTATATGTTACTTACTAGGTCAGGCAGTTGCTTTACATGTCTATTGTATGTGTCTAGCTTCCGTATTTGGCTCTGTTCTGCTGCTCACTCATTCTGAAATTCACGGCTCAGGAAGGGACGTGTCCGAGGCTAGCACTGAGCCCGGCTTCACTCACCGTGCATTCACTTTCTCCCTGAGTCTGCTGTGCTGTGCTGGGTCTCTTCATCCAACCACTGCAGGCAGCTCTGTAACCCCCTCCTCTCTGTTTTCATGCTGCAGTCTGATAGGACAGGAGTGAGCATGTAGGAGTGCTAGTCCTGCCCTCACTTACTGCACTCTGTCCCTGCTTGTACTTCAGCTGAGACAAAGATATTGTTCTGGACGGTATGGGGACAAGTGGTCTTTTTTTTTATAAGCCATGATTTCTATAAAATTGATATACATTTCATTATGAAGAATATTAGAAAGGTTAAAGGAGTATTCCAGCGCAACATAACTTATCCCCTATACAAAGGATAGTGGATAAGTTATAGATCGCGGGGGGTCCGAGCACTGGGGCCCCCCGGGATCTGCTGGACGGGGCCGCGGCAGTCTGCAGGAAGTGCAGTTTCGTCCCCAGCAGAAAGCTGCGGCAGACACGCCCCCTTCCATGTATCTCTATGGGGCACATGGAGGGGGGCGTGTTGGCCACCGCGTCATGCGGGGATTGAACGCCCCCTTTCCAGCATACTGCCGCAGCCCCGTCCACGAGATCCCGGGGGGGGCCCCAGCGCTCGGACCCCCCCGTGATCCATAACTTATCCCCTAAACTTCAGATAGGGCATAAGTTTATTGCACTACAGATGTCCTTTAATGTTTTGCCAAGATGTGCAACAAATAAAAAATTCTAGTGCCCCCTTTAATATGCATATTTAGTGGTCAATTCCATTTTTTCTCTCTGTCCATATCAAAGTCGTATGCTTCCATAAGAAAGTGAACACAGTAATCAGCGGTATTCTCTGGACGAACCCAACATTAACGGGGGAATTTTTTATTGGTTTTACACTTTTTTTTGTGGTAAAAAGCTGCAAACTTTCGCGCAACGGGTCAAAAAGTCACTTTATTTATTTATTTATTAATTATTTTTTGCCTTGTTATTCAAAAATCTGCACATTTTTGCTTGAATATGGTTTATGCCCAGACAGCAATGCTTGGAGTTGTAGTTTTGCAACAGCTGGAGATCTGTATTTGGAGACGACTGCTAAATAGAGATGTACAGAGATTTATTTATTTTTTCTTAAAATTTACCCTATTAGGCTGGGTTCACACCACGTTTTTCAAATACGATAACCGTATACGGTTTTCCGCAAAAAAACGTATACGACCGTATCCGAAACCGTATCCATAGAGAATGCATTGTAAACCGTATTCCAAATGTTGTGTACGGTTGCATCCGTTTTGCCTCGGATACGGTTTTGCCGATTTTTCAACCGTAGGCAAAAACGCTGTCGACCACGTTTTTGCCTCCGGTTGGAAAACCGTATGCGAACCGTATGCGGTTCTTTTAACATTGTTGTCTATGAGAACCGTACACAGAATTTCAGAATACGGTTGCACACGGTTTTGCTAATCCGTTTTTGGAGTTGACACATGCGCAGATTGGAATTTCAATAGAACAATAGTAACTTTATTAAATTGCTGGAAAACTAATTCCAACAAAATAGCAAAACCGTTGGCAAAAACTGATGCAAACGGATAGAACCGTACGGGGAAAACCGTATACGTTTTAATTTGGAGTCATACGGTTGTATAAGGTTGCATACGGTTTTTGCCATACGTTTTTTAGCGGAAAACCGTATACGGTAACCGTATTTGAAAAACGTGGTGTGAACCCAGCCTTAGAGAGCAATATTCTGAATAGAGCATCACACTGAGCACCATATGGCGGCACTCGCATGTTCATGAGATCCTTTTGCAGACATGGTAGACTTGAAAGGCAAATCTTGCCCAAAAAGATTGCAATCTGTAAAGACACCTGGCTAATACCATTAACTGCATTGTGATACCCCCCCCCCCCCACCCCACCTTTCCCCATAAGTCAGTCACAGGCACTGTACAAAGTTTTTATAACCTCTGTATCGCTTCCATATATTATTTCTAGGTGTATTGATAGCCCGGGGGCCGTGTTACTCTATGGCGTGTTGTCACTTCGGGATCAGTGTGGTCGTGCGCCAGGCCCTACATGAATACCTCCTTTATTATCACTCGCACTACTATAGCACTCATGATCAGGAGGGCTCTTCAGTGGAGAAATATAATATTTTGCACCTTCTAACATCCCACCGATTCGCGCTCTCAGTGATAGATGAGACTTTAGGAGCCGTGCGTGTCCGCGTATGTACACATGCTGTGAAAATATGTTTCTTCTAGCATGAACAGGGACATTAGAAAGAAAGCTTGTCTGGATTAATTTCCGCCCCAGCTCAGAAACTCAACAGTAGCTTGTTCTCAGATATAAATTTGTCCTTTTCATTTCGGCCGGGACCATGATACTTTGAAGTGCCAGAATATAATAAAAAACCCAGCTGTAATATAAGCAATTTACCTTGTCACCTAGAATAGTGGTTTCCAATCTTCGGCCCCTCCAGCTGTTGCAAAACTACAACTTCCAGCATGCCCGGACAGCCAACGGCTGTCCGGGCATGCTGGGAGTTGTAGTTTTGCAACAGCTGCAGGGCCACCATTTAGATATATTAAAGGGGTACTCCGGTGAAAAACTATTTTATTTAAATCAACTGGTGCCAGAAAGTTAAACAAATTTGTAAATGACTTCTATTTAAAAATATGAATCCTTCCAGTACTTATCAGCTGCTGTATCTGCACTTGATGTAAGAGGATCCGAAATAAAGTACACACTGAAGCATTACAGAGTGGTGAGTACCCTGTGTTTTCTAACTTTGGAAGCAGATTTGTAAATTACTTCTATTAAAAAAAAATCTTAATCCGTCCAGTACTTATGAGCTGCTGTATACTACAAAGGAAGTTCTTTTATTTTTGAATTTCCTTTCTGTCTGACCACAGTGTTCTCTGCTGACACCTCTGTCCATGTCAGGAACTGTGCAAAGTACAAGCAAATCCGCATAGAAAACCTCTCCTGCTCTGGACAGTTCCTGACATGGACAAAGGGTGTCAGCAGAGAGAGAAAGGAAATTAAAAAATAAAAGAACTTCCTTTGTAGTGTACAGCAGCTGATAAGTACTGGACGGATTAAGATTTTTTTTAAAGAAGTAATTTACAAATCTGCTTCCAAAGTTAGGAAACACAGGGTACTCACCACTCTGTAATGCTTCAGTGTTTACTTTATTTCGTATCCTCTTACATCAAGTGCAGACGGTAGTGCAGGGGTGTCTCGCTGGGCAACGGTGCCGTTTCACGCTGGACTTTCGCTTGGACTGGGTGCATATACAGTGAGCACGACCCGTAGCACAGTGTTGAGATCCCTGCCAGTGTTAGCGTCCATCCACACGAGGTGCTTGAGCTCAGCAGTGCCGAGGTCCTTTGTATGGAGATTGTTAATTTACAAATCTGTTTAACTTTCTGGCACCAGTTGATTTTAAAAAAAATAATATTTTCCACTGGAGTACCCCTTTAACCCTTTATAGTGATGATCACCATGTCACCCTACACTATTAGCATAGGGTGTCGTGGTGCTGTCGAAGCATGCTAGGCTAATAGCATGGCACACAATAAAGAGGGATATCATGTAAAATATTTATATATTCAGAAAAATTGGGTTACATGACATTTCAGGTAAATGGCGTAAGTAGCGTAGCGAGCTTTAAAAGTCCCATTCTGGGGAGTAATTTGGCTTGTAAAATTCGCTACGTCACTAACATAGCGAGCTTTGCAAGAACCATGCGTGCCAATGCTAATAGCTTAGGGCATCATTGGGCTTGCAAAGGGTGGTACGGAAATAGCATAGGTTGTAGCGTAGGGCAGAATGGGGCTTGCAAAGTGTGCTATGCAAATAATTTAGGTAGTGGCTGTTGATCTCCACTAAGAGGTGTGCACCGGGAGCCAGGAGGTCAGACAAGCGTTGGGCTGACTTTGCCGGATGGACGCTTACCTGAACTGTCAATTAGGTGCCGGTGTCCTGCCCCGCATTTGGAACAGTGTGGGCGAAGTGGTAAATGGTGTTGATTGGGAAAACCCCTTTAATGTTAGGCTTCCCATACACATCAAATAGTTGTCAGCCGAATGGCTGTTGCTTAGATCATTTTGTGACATTAGCCGATCCGGAAGTTCCTAGGAGCGTTACATGCCTCAACCTAGTCACTATAAGGTTCTGGGTCCATTCTGGTTGATTCACGTTTTTGGTTGTTTCTGCTTTTTTTTACCCCAATGGCCCCAAAACAGGTCAGAGCACAACTGACACCACCAGGTCATCACCGGGTCCCAACGGATCACATTGACTTGAATTGGGTCCATCGGGGATTTGGTAGTTTACTGGAGTTTAGCAGAGTGAAAAAAATTGTGCATGCACTATTTATTTCCTCTGTGAAACTCCTGTCGTTACGAGGGACTTGCCGATGGAGAGCCCTTTAGCAGAGCCCGACGTCGATGTGAACCTAGCATTAGCTTATCTCTAGGGGCCAACATTATAAATAGTTTTTTCAAACTCGAGTGCTACTTTAGATGTCTTTGTCGGGATAAGTATATGAACCTTTAGGCAAAGCTGTGCCTGGATTGAAGAGAAGGTTTTGCGTGATAGAGTACCACAGCGCACTTGACCGGCCAATCGGTGTCCGCAGTTAGACCTCACCCGTCTAATACTGATCAGAGGTGGCTCTAGACTTTGTGATGCCTTAGGTGAAACTCCAACATGAGGCCCTCACTGACACTCATAAATACAAGAGATAGGCAAGTGATAGTAAAAATTAACTATATAAATTGCATATTGTATGCATCACTATTCATTTTACATTCTTAGGGGGTGAGTTAGGCTGCAGCGAGGCACCCACAAGAGCAAGGCCTTATGCGGCTGTCTAACTTGCCTAATTAGAGAGCCGCCTCTGATACTGATGGCCTAAGGATGCTAAAGTCCCAGAAAACCCCTTTAATTCAAAAATATCAAAAAGGGAATTTTCACTACCAGTCTGTAGCCTTCCCATACAGGTTTGTACCAAGCCTCAGTGTGACGAGATATCTGAGCACATCTAGAATAAGATTTTGGTCTGTCCACGTGTCCAGCTGATATCTAGCTCCTGTATTGGCCGCTTCTCGTGACCTTCGGCCTGCACTGTGGTTTCTGCACTTTGGACTTTAACGAAAATATTTGCAGACAAATATTTCAGTGTAGACTGGGTGTAGTAGTAAACATGTGCGATCTTATTGTGTTCCTTACTGGAAAATATTACATGTGATTTCATTTAAAAAAAAAATATATTGTTTTTGTGCAGTCTAAACAATCTTTAATTTGCACTTACAGTAACCTTACCTGTCATGTCACAAGCCGCATGTGATCATTACATGACCCCGTCACATTGTCATCCGTCAGAAGTAAATACTGATGGTAAATGCAAGCAAAGATCTCAGAAACTATAATGACCTCATACACATAATAATAGAGAATTTTAGAATTTTTCATTAAACATTGAGGAAGTTTCATTTTATGGAAGTGGAATATCCCTTTTATGGGCTCTGGAGGCCATTACGGCTGCTCTATAAGAAGAATCTGCTGACTCCACTGCAGATCATTCTAGTTTTATGTGCGTTTCCCATCCCTTTATATTACATGATCAGGCAGATTTCCCAATCATCTAGTCCAGCGATCAGCTGATTTTACCCCTGGTGAGAGAAGCTTCAGCCAACCATGCATTTTCCATTTAGATAATACATTTTATGTAGCAACAAAATATCCTTCAGCCCATTTCAGTTTTGGAATTAACAAACAGTAAAATCAAAAGAAAAAACAGTGAGACAAAAGAAGTCCTTGTCCATAACAGCTGAAAATGTACAGGAGAGAGGTCCCTGACCATAAGAGATTACACTCTACAGGAGAGAGGTCCCTGACCATAAGAAATTACACTCTACAGGAGAGAGGACCCTGCCCATAAGAGATTAAACTCTACAGGAGAGAGGACCCTGCCCATAAGAGCTTACACTCTACAGGAGAGAGGACCCTGCCCATAAGAGCTTACACTCTACAGGCGAGAGGACCCTGACCATAAGAGCTTACACTCTACAGGAGAGAGGACCCTGTACATAAGAGATTACACTCTACAGGAGAGAGGACCCTGACCATAAGAAATTACACTCTACAGGAGAGAGGTCCCTGACCATAAGAAATTACACTCTACAGGAGAGAGGACCCTGCCCACAAGAGCTTACACTCTACAGGAGAGAGGACCCTGCCCACAAGAGCTTACACTCTACAGGAGAGAGGACCCTGTACATACGAGCTTACACTCTACAGGAGAGAGGTCCCTGTACATAAGAGATTACACTCTACAGGAGAGAGGTCCCTGACCATAAGAAATTACACTCTACAGGAGAGAGGATCCTGTACATAAGAGCTTACACTCTACAGGAGAGAGGTCCCTGTACATAAGAGCTTACACTCTACAGGAGAGAGGATCCTGTACATTAGAGCTTACACTCTACAGGAGAGAGGATCCTGTACATTAGAGCTTACACTCTACAGGAGAGAGGACCCTGTCCATAAGAGATTACACTCTACAGGAGAGAGGACCCTGACCATAAGAAATTACACTCTACAGGAGAGAGGACCCTGCCCATAAGAGCTTACACTCTACAGGAGAGAGGTCCCTGACCATTAGAGCTTACACTCAACAGGAGAGAGGTCCCTGACTATTAGAGATTACACTCTACAGGAGAGAGGACCCTGACCATAAGAGATTACACTCTACAGGAGAGAGGACCCTGACCATAAGAGATAACACTCTACAGGAGAGAGGACCCGGTACATAAGAGCTTACACTCTACAGGAGAGAGGTCCCTGCCCATAAGAGATTACACTATACAGGAGAGAGGACCCTGTACATAAGAGCTTACACTTTACAGGAGAGAGGACCCTGTACATAAAAGCTTATACTCTACAGGAGAGAGGACCCTCTACATAAGAGCTTGCACTCTACAGGAGAGAGGTCCCTGCCCATAAGAGCTTACACTCTACAGAAGAGAGGACCCTGCCCATAAGAGCTTTCACTCTACAGGAGAGAGGTCCCTGTACATAAGAGCTTACACTCTACAGGAGAGAGGATCCTGTACATTAGAGCTTACACTCTACAGGAGAGAGGATCCTGTACATTAGAGCTTACACTCTACAGGAGAGAGGACCCTGTCCATAAGAGATTACACTCTACAGGAGAGAGGACCCTGACCATAAGAAATTACACTCTACAGGAGAGAGGACCCTGCCCATAAGAGCTTACACTCTACAGGAGAGAGGTCCCTGACCATTAGAGCTTACACTCAACAGGAGAGAGGTCCCTGACTATTAGAGATTACACTCTACAGGAGAGAGGACCCTGACCATAAGAGATTACACTCTACAGGAGAGAGGACCCTGACCATAAGAGATAACACTCTACAGGAGAGAGGACCCGGTACATAAGAGCTTACACTCTACAGGAGAGAGGTCCCTGCCCATAAGAGATTACACTATACAGGAGAGAGGACCCTGTACATAAGAGCTTACACTTTACAGGAGAGAGGACCCTGTACATAAAAGCTTATACTCTACAGGAGAGAGGACCCTCTACATAAGAGCTTGCACTCTACAGGAGAGAGGTCCCTGCCCATAAGAGCTTACACTCTACAGAAGAGAGGACCCTGCCCATAAGAGCTTACACTCTACAGGAGAGAGGTCCCTGTACATAAGAGGTTACATTCTACAGGAGAGATGACCCAGTACATAAGAGATTACACTCTACAGGAGAGAGGTCCCTGACCATAAGAGATTACACTCTACAGGAGAGCTGACCCTGTACATAAGAGATTACACTCTACAGGAGAGAGGACCCTGCCCATAAGAGCTTACACTCTACAGGAGAGAGGACCCTGACCATAAGAGATTACACTCTACAGGAGAGAGGACCCTGACCATAAAAGCTTACACTCTACAGGAGATAGGTCCCTGACCATAAGAGATTACACTCTACAGGAGAGAGGACCCTGACCATAAGAGATTACACTCTACAGGAGAGGGGACCCTGTACATAAGAGCTTACACTCTATAGGAGAGAGGACCCTGTACATAAGAGCTTACACTATACAGGATAGAGTACCCTGTACATAAGAGCTTACACTCTACAGGAGAAAGGACCCTGCCCATAAGAGCTTACACTCTACAGGAGAGAGGACCCTGCCCATAAGAGTTTACACTCTACAGGAGAGAGGACCCTGCCCATAAGAGCTTACACTGTACAGGAGAGAGGACCCTGTACATAAGAGATTACACTCTACAGGAGAGAGGACCCTGCCCATAAGAGCTTACACTCTACAGGAGAGAGGACCCTGCCCATAAGAGCTTACACTCTACAGGAGAGAGGACCCTGTACATAAGAGATTATACTCTACAGGAGAGAGGACCCTGACCATAAGAAATTACACTCTACAGAAGAGAGGTCCCTGACCATAAGAAATTACACTCTACAGGAGAGAGGACCCTGCCCACAAGAGCTTACACTCTACAGGAGAGAGGACCCTGCCTACAAGAGCTTACACTCTACAGGAGAGAGGACCCTGTACATAAGAGCTTACACTCTACAGGAGAGAGGACCCTGCCCACAAGAGCTTACACTCTACAGGAGAGAGGTCCCTGTACATAAGAGCTTACACTCTACAGGAGAGAGGTCCCTGTACATAAGAGCTTACACTCTACAGGAGAGAGGATCCTGTACATTAGAGCTTACACTCTACAGGAGAGAGGTCCCTGACCATAAGAGATTACACTCTACAGGAGAGAGGACCCTGTCCATAAGCGATTACACTCTACAGGAGAGAGGTCCCTGACCATAAGAGATTACACTCTACAGGAGAGAGGACCCTGTCCATGAGAGCTTACACTCTACAGGAGAGAGGACCCTGTACATAAGAGATTACACTCTACAGGAGAGAGGACCCTGACCATAAGAAATTACACTCTACAGGAGAGAGGTCCCTGACCATAAGAAATTACACTCTACAGGAGAGAGGACCCTGCCCACAAGAGCTTACACTCTACAGGAGAGAGGACCCTGCCCACAAGAGCTTACACTCTACAGGAGAGAGGACCCTGTACATACGAGCTTACACTCTACAGGAGAGAGGTCCCTGTACATAAGAGATTACACTCTACAGGAGAGAGGTCTCTGACCATAAGAAATTACACTCTACAGGAGAGAGGATCCTGTACATAAGAGCTTACACTCTACAGGAGAGAGGTCCCTGTACATAAGAGCTTACACTCTACAGGAGAGAGGATCCTGTACATTAGAGCTTACACTCTACAGGAGAGAGGATCCTGTACATTAGAGCTTACACTCTACAGGAGAGAGGACCCTGTCCATAAGAGATTACACTCTACAGGAGAGAGGTCCCTGACCATAAGAAATTACACTCTACAGGAGAGAGGACCCTGCCCATAAGAGCTTACACTCTACAGGAGAGAGGTCCCTGACCATTAGAGCTTACACTCAACAGGAGAGAGGTCCCTGACCATAAGAGATTACACTCTACAGGAGAGAGGACCCTGACCATAAGAGATTACACTCTACAGGAGAGAGGACCCTGACCATAAGAGATTACACTCTACAGGAGAGAGGACCCGGTACATAAGAGCTTACACTCTACAGGAGAGAGGTCCCTGCCCATAAGAGATTACACTATACAGGAGAGAGGACCCTGTACATAAGAGCTTACACTTTACAGGAGAGAGGACCCTGTACATAAAAGCTTATACTCTACAGGAGAGAGGACCCTCTACATAAGAGCTTTCACTCTACAGGAGAGAGGTCCCTGCCCATAAGAGCTTACACTCTACAGAAGAGAGGACCCTGCCCATAAGAGCTTACACTCTACAGGAGAGAGGTCCCTGTACATAAAAGGTTACACTCTACAGGAGAGATGACCCAGTACATAAGAGATTACACTCTACAGGAGAGAGGTCCCTGACCATAAGAGATTACACTCTACAGGAGAGAGGTCCCTGACCATAAGAGATTACACTCTACAGGAGAGATGACCCTGTACATAAGAGATTACACTCTACAGGAGAGAGGACCCTGCCCATAAGAGCTTACACTCTACAGGAGAGAGGACCCTGACCATAAGAGATTACACTCTACAGGAGAGAGGACCCTGACCATAAGAGCTTACACTCTACAGGAGATAGGTCCCTGACCATAAGAGATTACACTCTACAGGAGAGAGGACCCTGACCATAAGAGATTACACTCTACAGGAGAGGGGACCCTGTACATAAGAGCTTACACTCTACAGGAGAGGGGACCCTGTACATAAGAGCTTACACTCTATAGGAGAGAGGACCCTGTACATAAGAGCTTACACTATACAGGATAGAGTACCCTGTACATAAGAGCTTACACTCTACAGGAGAAAGGACCCTGCCCATAAGAGCTTACACTCTACAGGAGAGAGGACCCTGCCCATAAGAGCTTACACTCTACAGGAGAGAGGATCCTGTACATAAGAGCTTACACTCTACAGGAGAGAGGATCCTGCCCATAAGAGCTTACACTGTACAGGAGAGAGGACCCTGTACATAAGAGATTACACTCTACAGGAGAGAGGACCCTGCCCATAAGAGCTTACACTCTACAGGAGAGAGGACCCTGACCATAAGAGCTTACACTCTACAGGAGAGAGGACCCTGTACATAAGAGATTATACTCTACAGGAGAGAGGACCCTGACCATAAGAAATTACACTCTACAGGAGAGAGGTCCCTGACCATAAGAAATTACACTCTACAGGAGAGAGGACCCTGCCCACAAGAGCTTACACTCTACAGGAGAGAGGACCCTGCCTACAAGAGCTTACACTCTACAGGAGGGAGGACCCTGTACATAAGAGCTTACACTCTACAGGAGAGAGGACCCTGCCCACAAGAGCTTACACTCTACAGGAGAGAGGTCCCTGTACATAAGAGCTTACACTCTACAGGAGAGAGGTCCCTGTACATAAGAGCTTACACTCTACAGGAGAGAGGATCCTGTACATTAGAGCTTACACTCTACAGGAGAGAGGTCCCTGACCATAAGAGATTACACTCTACAGGAGAGAGGACCCTGTCCATAAGCGATTACACTCTACAGGAGAGAGGTCCCTGACCATAAGAGATTACACTCTACAGGAGAGAGGACCCTGTCCATGAGAGCTTACACTCTACAGGAGAGAGGACCCTGCACGTAAGAGCTTACACTCTACAGGAGAGAGGACCCTCTACATAAGAGCTTACACTCTACAGGAGAGAGGTCCCTGCCCATAAGAGCTTACACTCTACAGAAGAGAGGACCCTGTACATAAGAGCTTACACTCTACAGGAGAGAGGACCCTGCCCATAAGAGCTTACACTCTACAGGAGAGAGGTCCCTGTACATAAGAGCTTACACTCTACAGGAGAGAGGCCCCTGTACATAAGAGCTTACACTCTACAGGAGAGAGGTCCCTGTACATAAGAGCTTACACTCTACAGGAGAGAGGACCCTGCCCATAAAAGCTTACACTCTACAGGAGAGAGGACCCTGCCCATAAGAGCTTACACTCTACAGGAGAGAGCACCCTGTACATAAGAGATTACACTCTACAGGAGAGAGGATCCTGTACATAAGAGCTTATACTCTACAGGAGAGAGGACCCTGTACATAAGAGCTTACACTATACAGGAGAGAGGACCCTGTACATAAGAGCTTATACTCTACAGGAGAGAGGACCCTGTACATAAGAGATTACACTGTACAGGAGACAGGACCCTGTACATAAGAGATTACACTATACAGGAGAGAGGATCCTGACCATAAGAGATTACACTCTACAGGAGAGAGGACCCTTTCCATAAGAGCTTACCCTCTACAGGAGGGAGAACCCTGTACATAAGAGATTACACTCTACATGAGAGAGGTCCCTGTACATAAGAGATTACACTCTACAGAAGAGAGGACCCTGTACATAAGAGCTCATACTCTACAGGAGAGAGAACCCTGTACATAAGAGATTACACTCTACAGGAGAGAGGACCCTGTACATAAGAGATTACACTCTACAGGAGAGAGGACCCTCTACATAAGAGAGTACACTATACAGGAGAGAGGATCCTGCCCATAAGAGATTACACTCTACAGGAGAGAGGTCCCTGTACATAACAGCTTACACTCTACAGAAGAGAGGACCCTGTACATAAGAGCTTACACTCTACAGGAGAGAGGACCCTGCCCATAAGAGCTTACACTCTACAGGAGAGAGGTCCCTGTACATAAGAGCTTACACTCTACAGGAGAGAAGATCCTGTACATAAGAGCTTACACTTTACAGGAGAGAGGCCCCTGTACATAAGAGCTTACACTCTACAGGAGAGAGGACCCTCTACATAAGAGATTACCCTCTACAGGAGAGAGGTCCCTGTACATAACAGCTTACACTCTACAGAAGAGAGGACCCTGTACATAAGAGCTTACACTCTACAGGAGAGAGGACCCTGCCCATAAGAGCTTACACTCTACAGGAGAGAGGTCCCTGTACATAAGAGCTTACACTCTACAGGAGAGAGGACCCTGCCCATAAAAGCTTACACTCTACAGGAGAGAGAATCCTGCCCATAAGAGCTTACACTCTACAGGAGAGAGGACCCTGCCCATAAGAGCTTACACTCTACAGGAGAGAGGACCATGTACATAAGAGATTACACTCTACAGGAGAGAGGACCCTGTACATAAGAGCTTATACTCTACAGGAGAGAGGTCCCTGTACATAAGAGCTTACACTCTACAGGAGAGAGGATCCTGCCCATAAGAGCTTACACTCTACAGGAGAGAGGACCCTGCCCATAAGAGCTTACACTCTACAGGAGAGAGGACCATGTACATAAGAGATTACACTCTACAGGAGAGAGGACCCTGTACATAAGAGCTTATACTCTACAGGAGAGAGGTCCCTGTACATAAGAGCTTACACTCTACAGGAGAGAGGATCCTGCCCATAAGAGCTTACACTCTACAGGAGAGAGGACCCTGCCCATAAGAGCTTACACTCTACAGGAGAGAGGACCCTGTACATAAGAGATTACACTCTACAGGAGAGAGGACCCTGTACATAAGAGCTTATACTCTACAGGAGAGAGGACCCTGTACATAAGAGATTACACTCTACAGGAGAGAGGATCCTGCCCATAAGAGATTACACTCTACAGGAGAGAGGTCCCTGTACATAAGAGCTTACACTCTACAGGAGAGAGGATCCTGCCCATAAGAGATTACACTCTACAGGAGAGAGGACCCTGTACATAAGAGATTACACTCTACAGGAGAGAGGACCCTGTCCGTAAGAGCTTACACTCTACAGGAGAGAGGACCCTGCCCATAAGAGCTTAACCTCTACAGGAGAGAGAACCCTGTACATAAGAGATTACACTCTACAGGAGAGAGGATACTGTCCAAAGTAGGAGAGGTTTGTTATGGGGATTTGCTTTTACTCTACACAGTTCCTGATACCAACAGAGATGTCAGCAGAGAGCACTGTGGTTAGACGGAAAAGAACTATGCAACTTCCTGTGGAGCATACAGCAGCTGATAAGTACTGGAAGGAATAAGATTTTTTTAATAGAAGTACTGTAATTTACAAATCCGTTTAACTTTCTGGCACCAGTTGATTAGAATTTTTTTTTTCCACTGGAGTACCCCTTTAAGCAGTGTCAGGGTTGAGGTGGAGATGGAGAACAGAGATGATTTTATATAACTGGCCAGTTTGGATAGGCCACTTTTTGTTGGGGCTCTGGCTTATACAAGGGTGCAGGGCCAGATTAAGGCTGCTTGGAGGACGGAGCACTTTAGTATAATGGGGCCCCCCTTCCCCGAAAATAAACCAATGCCGACACAGGCACATCCCTAAACCTCAAACCCCCCTGTGAATGTTTTCAATGATGACAGTTAACAAGCCTTCACATAGGCCTGGGCATTTCAGACTATGCAGCCCATTTTTTGGTGGGGGTCCATCTGCTGGGACCCCCATCAATTCCCTCAGTTCTAGTGGCTTCTCACCTACTGAAAATCTAGAACTCCCATAATGTCTTGAGAGCCTCAGGCATCATAGAAGTTGTGGTTTTGCAGCAGTTGGAAAGCCACAGATTGGGGTACAGTTTCACTGATAATCCCCTAGTCAGAAATAATACACAATGATATAACGGCTCACAGGTGACGTCTTCTCTGTTATCCTCCATTTTCTCCTTCATCCGGTCCAGATGGGGTGGCGGCTTCCAGCTACATCTTCCTCTCCAGAGTGGGATGCTCAGACATCATTGGTTCCTCACTTTGTCAGCAGATCCTTATAGGTAAAAATAATCAATATGAGCCTGTTAGACACACTGCCCCCTGAATATAACCCCTCCAAACACTAAGCCCCTGAAAATACGGCCACACACTGTTTCTTCTCAGTTTGGCTGAATCCCACCTCTCTACTGTCCTCCTCCAGACCCCTTTGCCCCTCCCCCCCCCCCCCAGACCTCTGTGTCCCTTCCTCCAGATCACTGCCTTCTCCTCCCTGACCCCTCAGTCACCCCAGACCCTTCAGTCACCTCAAATGCCTTAGTCCTCCTCCAGACCCCTATGTCCCCTCCTCCCCAACTCCTCAGTCACCCCCAGACCACTCCATCACCCCCAGTACTCCTCAAGACCCCTCTTTCCCCTCCTCCACCAACCCCTCAGTCACACCCAGACCCCCCAGTCCTCCTACAGATCCCTCAGTCACCCCCAGACCACTCAATCACCCCCAGTACTCCTCAAGACCCCTCTTTCCCCTCATTCACCAACCCCTCAGTCACCCCCAGACTCCTCAGTCCTCCTACAGATCCCTCAGTCACCCCTAGACCCCTACGTCATCACCCATCCTCCTCCAGACCCCTCTCTTCCCTCTTTCTCCCTCAGTCCTCTTCCAGAGCTTCTCATCACCCCTGTCCCTTTCTCCAGACCCCTTTGTTCTTTTTATTTAGACTCTGTTCCCCACATACTGTTTACTGAGTCCTGTCCCTGTACTATTACATCACTGTGTATTATCCTTGTACTGTGACATCACTGTATATTATCCCTGTACTGTGACATCATTGTGTATATTAACCCTGTACAGTGACTCACAGTACAGGGTTAATATGTACATTGACTCACTGTATACCTAATAGTCCTCCCTAATGCATAAGGACACTTTTTATACAGATATTGTCATAGTTCCTTTGGTTATATTGATGTTAAACACAGAACCTCATGTACATATGACAATAAAACAATTTGCATAGGGCTCATGGCTGAATTTAATATGTGAATTGCGCTAACGGTGTCAGTTATAGCACAGACTTGGTAGAAATGTTTATTAAAAGGCCTATAGCACAGTGTGAGCTTATGAGGCAAAACTTGGTGACAGGCTCAGATCATATACAGGTACATGCATGCTTCATACACACAACACACATACTGTACACATTACATACTGTACACATTACATACTGTACATGCATCATATACACACAGCACACATACTGTACACATTACATACTGTACATGCATCATATACACACATCACACATACTGTACACATTACATACTGTATGTGCATCATATACACACTTACTGTACGCATTACATACTGTACATGCATCATACACACAAACTGCACACATTACATACTGTACATGCATCATACACACATACTGTACACATTGCATACTGTACACGCATCATATACACACACAACACACATACTGTACACAATACATACTGTACATCACCACAACACACATACTGTACACATTACATACTGTACACGCATGCATTATGTACACACAGCACACATACTGTACATGCATGCTTCATACACATACAACATACTGTACACATTGCATACTGTACATGCATCATATACACACATACTGTACACATTACATACTGTACTTGCATGCTTCATACACACACATACTGTACACATTACATACTGTACATGCATGCTTTATATACACACAACATACTGTACACATTACATACTGTACATGCATCATACACACACATACTGTACACATTACATACTGTACATGCATCATACACAACACACATACTGTACACATTACATACTGTACATGCATCATACACATACTGTACACATTACATACTCTACATGCTTCATACACACACATACTGTACACATTACATACTGTACATGCTTCATACACACACACACACTACACATTACATACTATACATGCTTCATAGACACACATACTGTACACATTACATACTGTGCATGCATGCATCATATACACACAACATACATACTGTTACACAATACATACTGTACATCACAATAACGCACATACTGTACACATTACATACTGTACACATGCATCATACACACACATACTGCACACATTACATACTGTACATGCATGCATTATACAGGTACATGCATGCTTCATACACAACACACACATACTGTACACATTACATACTGTACACATTACATACTGTACATGCATCATATACACACAGCACACATACTGTACACATTACATACTGTACATGCATCATATACACACATCACACATGCTGTACACATTACATACTGTACGTGCATCATATACACACATACTGTACGCATTACATACTGTACATGCATCATACACACAAACTGCACACATTACATACTGTACATGCATCATACACACATACTGTACACATTGCATACTGTACACGCATCATATACACACACAACACACATACTGTACACCATACATACTGTACATCACCACAACACACATACTGTACACATTACATACTGTACACGCATGCATTATGTACACACAGCACACATACTGTACATGCATGCTTCATACACACGCAACATACTGTACACATTGCATACTGTACATGCATGCTTAATACACACACATACTGTACACATTACATACTGTACTTGCATGCTTCATACACACACATACTGTACACATTACATACTGTACATGCATGCTTCATACACACACAACATACTGTACACATTACATACTGTACATGCAAGCTTCATACACACATACTGTACACATTACATACTGTACATGCATGCTTCATACACACACATACTGTACACATTACATACTCTACATGCTTCATACACACACATACTGTACACATTACATACTGTACATGCTTCATACACACACACACTACACATTACATACCATACATGCTTCATAGACACACATACTGTACACATTACATACTGTGCATGCATGCATCATATACACACAACATACATACTGTTACACAATACATACTGTACATCACAATAACACACATACTGTACACATGCATCATACACACACATACTGCACACATTACATACTGTACATGCATGCATTATATATACACATACTATACACATTACATACTGTAAATGCATCATGCACACACTGCACACATTACATACTGTACATGCATCATATACACACACATACTGTACACATTACATACTGTACATGCATCATACACACACATACTGTACACATTACATACTGTACATGCATCATACACACACATACTGTACACATTACATACTGTTCATGCATCATACACACACATATTGTACACATTACATACTGTACATGCATCATACACACACATACTGTACACATTACATACTGTACATGCATCATACACACACATACTGTACACATTACATACTGTACATGCATCATACACACACATACTGTACATGCATCATACACACACATACTGTACACATAACATACTGTACATGCATCATATACACACATACTGTACACATTACATACTGTCCATGCATCATACACACACATACTGTACACATTACATACTGTACATGCATCATACACACACATACTGTACACATTACATACTGTACATGCATCATACACAACACACATACTGTACACATTACATACTGTACATGCATCATATACACACACTGTACACATTACATACTGTACATGCATCACACACACTGTACACATTACATACCGTACATGCATGCATTATATATACACATACTATACACATTACATACTATAGATGCATCATGCACACACTGCACACATTACATACTGTACATGCATCATATACACACATATACTGTACACATTACCTACTTTGCATGCATCATATACACACACATACTGTACACATTACATACTGTACATGCATCATACACACATACTGTACACATTACATACTGTACATGCATGCATTATATATACACATACTATACACATTACATACTGTAGATGCATCATGCACACACTGCACACATTACATACTGTAGATGCATCATATGCACACACTGCACACATTACATACTGTACATGCATCATACACACACATACTGTACACATTACATACTGTACATGCATCATACACATACTGTACATGCATCATACACACACTGTACACATTACATACTGTACATGCATCATATACACACTGTACACATTACATACTGTACATGCATCATACACATACTGTACACATTACATACACTACATGCATCATACACAACACACATACTGTACACATTACATACTGTACATGCATCATACACAACACACATACTGTACACATTACATACTGTACATGCATCATACACAACACACATACTGTACACATTACATACTGTACATGCATCATACACACACATACTGTACACATTACATACTGTACATGCATCATACACAACACACATACTGTACACATTACATACTGTACATGCATCATACACATACTGTACACATTACATACTGTACATGCATCATACACAACACACATACTGTACACATTACATACTGTACATGCATCATATACACATACTGTACGCAGTACATACCGTACATGCATGCTTCATATACACACACATACTGTACATGCAACATATGCACACATACTGTACACATTACATACTGTACATGCATTCTTCATACACACACACAGAATAAGTGTTTCCCAACCAGTGAGCCTCCAGCTGTTGCAAAACTACAACTCCCAGCATGCCCAGGCAGCCTTAGTGGGGGCACACTGGTTGGGAAACACTGGTGTAGATACACACATGCACTTTACATATAGTCATCTACAGTAGTAAAACACAGGCACATTACATAGATATACACATATGTACACATAAATATATATCCACACACATGTTTATACACACACACATATATATATATATATATATATATATATATATATATACATGCAGGGAAACCTACTTTTGTCAGGCCCCATGTTGTACAGCCTCTGCGGTACTCTCCTTTCCTCACAGCCAGCTCTGTGCTCCCCCCTCCCCCATCACCCCCCCCTCTCTCCTCCCCCCTCTCCCCTTCTCCTCTCCCCCCTCTCTCCTCCCTCTCTCCTCTCCTCCCTCTCTCCTCTCCCCCCTCTCTCCCCCCACTCCCCTCTCCTCTCCTCCCTCTCCTTCTCCCCCTCCCTCCTTCTCCCCCACTCCCCTCTCCTCCCTCTCTCCTCTCCCCCACTCCCCTCTCCTCCCTCTCTCCTCTCCCCTTCCCTCCTTCTCCCTCTCTCCTCTCCCCCCTCTCCCTACTCCTCCCTCCCTCCTCTCCCCCCTCCCTCTCCAAAGCTGCAAATTATTTTATTTAAAAAAAAAATGTCAGACATCCGGGGGGCCCTCTAGTTTGACTGGGTGCCTGGGGCCTGGAGCACGGGCTCCAAGAACGCCACTGTTAATCCGGCCCTGCAAGGGTGTTCCGTATAGGGGGATCTCCAATCTATGGCATTCACATATTCTATACAAAATTTTTGAATATTTTTTCTTTTTATATAACTTGTTTCTTTCCTTACATTCATCTTTTTCTCCCATTTCTCACCACAGTGACACAGTTCTAAGCGTTGTTCTTGGAGATGATTAATTTCGAGTCCTTGCTTCTTCTGAAGCTTCATGCACACAGCAGTACGGCCGGGACAGATATATGCACATTAAAGACTGTAATATTCATTCTTGTAGACATAGGTATGCGGCGTACACCCCCGCTGTGCAGCTCTACACACCTACACACAGATGAGAAATCACAGGCACCCGCACTTCATGCTTACTGTACTCTGGATGTACATTGAAGACCTTTTTCCCAGAAATCAGGGGGTCCCAAGCTGTGTGGGGCGGAAAATGACACCCAGGTCTGGTGAATTCCGGATGGGGATTAAGCAGATTGCTTCAGGAGTATTACCTTACCCTGTGTACTAGCTTTATGGTAAAATGAGCTCATCAGAAAGATTTAAGATTAGAATTTATCCTTTCCAGGTGCAGGGAGAGCTATCTGATCTTATTCTGTGCCATCCCTCCTGTGTGTAGACCAGCGTTTCCCAACCAGGGTGCCTCCAGCTGTTGCAAAGCTACAACTCCCAGCATGCCCGGACAGCGTTGGCTGTCCGGGCATGCTGGGAGTTGTAGTTTTGCAACAGCTGGAGGCACCCTGTTTGGGAAACACAGGTGTAGACGCTGCCACCTTACAAATCTTATGTTGATTGATGTCTTATATGAAAACCCAAACGGCATCTTGTTCCTTTTGTATTTTCTCGCTACTCCACCTTTAGGGGGAGATTTATCAAAACCTGTGTTGAGGAAAAGTTGACCAGTTGCCCATAGCAACCAACCAACCAATCAGATCGCTTCTTTCATTTTTCAGAGGCCTTTTCAAAAGTGAAAGAAGAAATCTGATTGGTTGCTATGGTCAACTGATCAACTTTTTCTCTACACAGGTTTTGATAAATGTCCCTCTTAGACTGCATTCACACCGCGTTTTTGCAATACAGTTCCCGTATCAGGTTATTGATGAAAAACGGATTCCTCAAAACCTGACTAAACTGTATCAAAATGTGTGTACAAATTTCAACCCGTATACACTCCATTTTGAATAAAGTTTCACTTGTTTGATTGAAATTCCAAGAAAAAAACTGCAAAGTCAAAAACCGGATGGTCAAAAACCGGATGGAACCGTACGCACATATGGTTCTGTACGGTTCCCATTTACTCCCATGTTTGAAAAAAAACATGTACGGTTTAATACAGTTTTTCACCCAGACCAAAAACCGTGGTAGGCTACGGTTTTGGGTACGGGAAAAAAACTGACAAAACCGTTCAGGCTGCAAAACGGACACAACCTGATGCATCGTTTGGCATATGGTTTTCAATGGAGAGTCAATGCATACGGTTTTCACATTGAAAACGTATACGGGAACTGTATTGCAAAAACGTGGTGTGAATGCACCCTTAGGGTATGTTCACACTGCGGAATTCCGCGAGTGAAATTCCGCACAGTGAACGTTAGCATCTGCGTGAATTCTTCCGCGCAAAGAAAGAACATGTTGATTCTTTGCGCCGAAGTTCTTGAGCACTGCATAGCCGTCAATGGTGATGGCACAGTGCAGCGAGGTCCTACCGCCGCCGCTGGCTGCCAGACTGAATCTCCGCTCGCTGAGTTCCGCGAGCGGGGATTCAGCTACAAATCCGTAGTCTGAACATACCCTTAGGGTGCATGCACACCACGTTTTTGATATACAGTTCCCGTATACATTTTCAAGTTAAAAAACCGTACGGAACCGTATAGAAAACCGTCTGCAGTGACGTAACATTGTAAACCATATGTCAAATACATCATCCAGTTTAGTCCGTTTGGCGTCTTATACGGTTTTGTCCGTTATTTTACCCGTACCCAAAACCGTAGTCTACCACGTTTTTGGTCCGGGTGAAAAAACTTATTAAAACGTATGTTTTTTTTTTTTTTTTTTTTTTTACATGGGAGTAAATGGGAACCATACAGAACTGTATGTGCGTACGGTTCCATCCAGTTTTTACCATACGGTTTTTGACTTTGCACAGTTTTTTTTATTGGAATTTCAATCAAACAAGTGAAACTTTATTCAAAATGAAAAGTTAAAAACATATATTTTTTTTCTTAAAAAACAGATGCAACCGGACATAATTTTTCAAACCGTATACAGGTTGAAATTTGTACACATTTTGATACGGTTTAGTCAGGTTTTGAGGAATCCGTTTTTTATCAAAAACCTGATACGGGAACTGTATTGCAAAAATGTGGTGGGCATTCACCCTAAGTCTCCATCACGGCCCCAGTTCTATCCCAAATGCCAGGAAATGTGCTGGGATTAAGGAAGGGGGCCCCCTCGCCCCAGGTCTCTTCTGGTGAGGTGTAGGTGCGGACTGTCTACTGTTCTAAGCACTCTGCTTCACCCGCCAGATTGGCAGCACTTATTTTTTTTTTTTTTACTGATTTGTAGCATTCACAACTAAGATAAGTGCATACTTTCCAGCCATTTCATGTAACTCAAGACTCCCTTCTCTCGGTTATTACAGGTTTTATTGGAGCTGGTTTGAGCTCGCTGTCTCTTACATAATGGTCGGCTCTGCTGCATCATAACTTTCCTGAAATAAGAAGCTCTAATGAAACATTAATCCTCCGTTATGTCAAGGAGATGCATCATGTTAGATTACATTTTCTTTTGGGTCGCCTTTACATGATATTTTCTTTTACCACATATTTACCCACTCCAGTGTAAAAAAATACCAAATATTCCAGTAGTCAGATCTTTCTTTTCGATATAGATATATATATATATATATATATATATATACACATATATATATATATATATATATATATATATATATATATATATATATATAAAAGAAAGCAGAATGTCCAGCGATAAAAGACTCAGGAACGATGAGTTTATTCACAAGCCACACAGGACATAATGCAGACTCAGGTACAGGTGACGCGTTCACATACGTTCATTGTATGAGTAAGGCCTTTCTGTGATGCCGAAACGCGTCACCTGTACCTGAGTACCTTATGTCCTGTGTGGCTTGTGAATAAACCCATGGTTCCTGAGTCTTTTGCGCTGGACATTCTCCTTTCTTGTACATTTACCTGGGGCGAGGTCCACGCCTGGTCCCTGCTGCATGCGGAGTGAGCTGAAGCACTTCACGCTTTTGGCGTGAGGTCACTGAAAGTTGCACTGATTTTTGCGCCATTAAATAAACTCCAATTTTTTGGGGACATTTTTGCCAACTGGTGTGCTGCATTTATCTCTACGCTATTCTGTTGGAATCCACTTGCCAGGATCCTATACCTGCTTGCACCCACCTCTTTGCTATATCGTTTCTTGGATGTGCTGCTCCTTTCCTTCATAAATATATATATATGTGGCAACGGGGTGTGATGAGGGCAGATGTTTGTTACCCTAGGGGCAGATGGCATTAACCCCTTGTATTTGTGACACCAGTGCGTGGTTTATCCTCAATACCACCGAAGGTATACCGCTGGATCCTGGGCTAGGTACGGGCGGGCAATAATGACTCTGACGCTTTACTGAGGGTAAATAGTTGGTAAAGTCTATACAGTTCATCCAACGGCTTGCTGGGACTTGTAGTAGGACTGGACAATTTAATGCAGGCCACACTGACTCGACATTTGCTGACAGGGACTGACTTGACTTGACTGACGACTGACAAAGCTATGACTGTGGTTACTTGTAGCTGCTTGTGGCTGCAGACTGGACTTGAGGCCTCCTATGACTCTGGACACTCTCTAGGACTCGACTTGACCTCAGCAAAGACTTGTAAGGAAAGAGAGAGAAGCTATCTCCACCCAGGGCTTATATGGGGGAGACTAGCTGGGAGCCCATAGGTCACCCCTGGGATCACCTGGTCACTGGTACCTCCTGGGTAACAATCACATGACAAGTCACATGGTGAACAGTCTTAAAGTGACAACGCTTTCTGAATGCATTACATGCTATACTACATTAGAAACACATTTACATGGGGGACAGATGCAAGGGGGCCCAGGGGACACTGTAGGGAGGCTACCTGACAGGGCATCAAGGGTACAGGGTAACACCTCCCGTACTGGGCCAATATATATTAAAAATTAGTCCAAACCTCTGAGGAGCGAAACATGTCAGCAGGCTAGTTGTGTCTAGGTTAAAGACTTGTGTTGCCAAGTGTGCATGTAGTGTGTTTTGTAGGACTGCAGCCACCAAAAAAGCTTCATACATAGAGGCCATTAATCTGTTGCAATAAAACATTTACTGGTTAAACAGTGAACAGGTGCATTAGTGGAGACACGTGAGGCTTACTGGGTAGGCAGAGAGGCCGGGAACCCTGTGCAATACACTGTCTACATTGTCCTGTTGTAGGACAGTTGCATCATTGAGGCACTATAGACACCTTTATCTTGCACGTTGGCAATATTGGTGCTTTTAACAATATTAGGTTGTGCGAGGGGAGGGGGGGATAAGGACTCTTGTGCTTTTGTTAGTTTATAACTCACCCTTGTCTCCACTGGGGTACCGAGTAGTTTTGTGACTTTCACTGGACAACCCTTTCAACCATTGATAAGTAGAACATAATTGTGGATGGTAACTCAGAAGTAAGAACTTAAAGGGGTATTCCAGGAAAAAACTTTTTTTTTTATATCAACTGGCTCCAGAAAGTTAAACAGATTTGTAAATTACTTCTATTAAAAAATCTTAATCCTTTCAATAGTTATCAGCTGCTGAAGTTGAGTTGTTGCTTTCTGTCTGGCAACAGTGCTCCCTGCTGACATCTCTGCTTGTCTCGGGAACTGCACAGTTTGCTATGGGGATTTGCTTCTAAACTGGGCGGTTCCCGAGACCGGTGTCATCAGAAAGCACTTAGACAGAAAAGAACAACTCAACTTCAGCAGCTCATAAGTACTGAAAGGATTAAGATTTTTTAATAGAAATCATTTACAAATCTGTTTAACTTTCTGGAGCCAGTTGATATATAAAAAAAAGTTTCTTCTTGGAATACCCCTTTAAGGTGGCCATATACTTTCAGTTGGACGAATGCGTGTTCAGCTGACAGCTATCTCTTCCTACCTCCCCATACACGATTATTCGGTGCGGCCCCTCCTTATATCAGCTGTAAGGTATACGGGCACCTTACGTTAAACGGGTACTCCCCCTGTAGACATCTTATCCCCTGTTCAAAGGATAGGGGATAAGATGTCTGATCACTGGGACCCCCAGTGATCATTGTGCAGCGGCCGCCATTCTAAACAGTATGTTTAGAACACTGGGTTCCCATGGCATCCCGCCGTGGGAACCCAGCGTTCTAAACATACTGCTTAGAATGGCGGGCGCTGAACGGAGATCACAGGGGACCCCCCACAATCCTTTGGATAGGGGATAAGATGTCTAGGAGCAGAGTACCCCTTTAAGTCTTTTATCCAAACACATAATAAAACTTGACGCATGCTCACACATTCTCTGCTCCTAATCTACATAAAATTTCAGCAGTATGTGCCACAGAGCTGCCCTTCCTCCTGTTACCGGAGACCAGAAGTTGCAGCCATTGCTACAGTCTCAACCTGCAACGGGAAAGAGTCACTTCACGTCTGTCCGTCCTGTATACATTACCCCTATAGTAGAGGAGAAAGTGAATGTGTCTACATGACAGCCCACATGCATACTCCAATTCTTAGAGGTTTTGGCAAGACAAATATGGCTAGATATAAAATATAAGGCAAATAAAAAATGATATGATGGGAATCCATATCTGTTATACAGAACTGTGTGTGTCCAGATGACCTTTCCTATCCTCCTCCTATTTGTTATTACTTCTATTAAGCAAATCACCTAAGAGCCTGTCCGAAATTATTGTAGATCGATCCCCATCAATTATCCGCTCCCCCTCTCCGTGCCCTGGATCATACCCCCATTAAGGTCTCTCCTGGGGGGGATAAAGCTGATCCTGTATAGCCCTGTGTTATGTATGTGGATTCCCCTCAGGGGGTTTCCTGCACTCGATCACCTCTGATGTGTGGCCCCTAGGGGCCCCGTTATATTGTCTGGACTTTGTTACTGTATTGTTCTTTTGCATGTTTTTTGCATTTCATAAATGGAGCGAACTCACTGCGAATACCTCACAATTATTACATCGTGTCACGTCTAAATAGGCAGCGTATGGTTCTATATCTTAAATCAGTCATCTTACACTTTATGCTGCGTTCATCTCAACTGCACAAGCTTTCTCAGAAGACCAATAAAGATGATCTATATCCCCCGTGGAGTCGTGCAAATGCACTTCCATTCAGCAATTTTTCAAGGCTGAAATTCTATCTGTGATATAATGTTGCATAATATTCAGATGACTTTGTTGTTCCCTATATATTAAAAATCAATTAGAGATCTCCTCCAGATCAGCAATGTAGAGGAGTCTAAAGTTCAGGCACATAAAGACATATATATTGTGTATACGTATCCACATTGTGGAAGAAGCGGAGCCGCATGGTCTTTTGAAGAGGTTTCCTCCGAGGGGAACATAGGGTCTGATTTAAAGAAGATCTGCGGCGGTATAGGGGATAAGCGGCTCTTCCCATGTAGGAGGCATGTTGACCGCAGCATGGTGCCGCAGCCAACATGCCCCCTCCATATATCTCTATGGGAGAGGCCGTGATGCAGTGTCCGTGCATCCCCGCCTCTCCCGTAGAGCTGAATGGAGGAGGCGTGTCTGTTGACCTCTTAGTGAGGTCGACGACACAAGCACTAGCCACGCAGAGCCGCAGTAGTGCAAGGTCCCCGAATGGGAGATTGCAGGAGTCCAAGCAGTTGGGTAACTTATCCCCCCCTACGGATTAGTTATATAACACTGCAGTACTTCTTTAAAGGGGTACTCCACTGGCCACCGTTGGGAGCATCTAGTACTGAACGCTGTGTGCATGCTGCGGGGATCAGCCATGCCCCCTCTTGCCTTTAGGCCCACGCCCCCTCAATTCAAGTCTATGGGAGGGGGTGTGACGGCCATCACGCCCCCTCCCATACACTTGCATTGAGAGGGCATGGCCCACCCCCGCTGTGCGCACACAGCTTTCGGAACTAAATGTTCTTAATGCTGGCCAGTGGAGTACCCCTTTAAGCTAGGTTCACATAGATCGGTTCTATAGGGATCAGTTTTTTTTATGTTTCGATGTATACTGTATACAAAAAAATCATGCAACCAGATAGAAATGTAGGATTACTGCAAAATTTGGCATGCAGATATGTAAATGAATACAGGTGTGGTCTGACTAGACACTGGGTGTTGCCACAAGAGGACTTAAAAGTGTTTTTGCTGCTGCCCCATAAATAGGCTCTCAGAGGCCACTTTAGGTAGTGTACTTCTTGGTAAGAAATCATTGACAGCTAGACATGTCTCAACGATGCACTCAGACAGCTGACCAACTGACAGAGGGCGCATCAACTTTTCACCATCTAAGCCGTTGTGACTAAACTGTGCGGAGCAGTAGTGATTAGTGATAGGTCCAATCTGCAGAGGATTATAGTAGCAGGCAAATGGATGAGATTTTACAAATCTAATCAATGTGCTACAGATTTTTCTACTCAAAAATGTAAACTTTTCCAATCCACTGCCTGCTCTCTGTTTTGGGGATTTGCCACTGATCTGCCACGGCAGATTACACCATTGTGAATGTAGCAGAGTGAAATCCATGGGGAGAAATGTGTTATTGAGATTTGTAAAATCCTAATAATCTGCATCTTTTCCATCACATCCAATTGACCCCAATATCCACTGCTAATATTTTTACATGGTATTTCTAGTAATTATTGTGCATCAAACCCCAAATGTTCTCCTGCGCGGATGCCGCATTGGGTTGTGTTCCCCTCTCGTGAGATGCTTCTCCGTCATAGTGTTTCCAGCTGCGGTGCTCCAAGAGTTTATTCAGCAGTTTGAGTGAAGATGCAGAGGCCACGGGCACTCCCACGTGTTTCCCCTGGCCTCTGCTGGTTCGGGTGAAAGTTCTTGATGTCATGGACACACACCACAAGTTGAGATTGGCAGGGACTTGAAGTGTTGCTCCAAGATGGCGCCAGATTTAAAATGAAGCTTCCAGGGGCGACTCTGTGGTTGGGTGCCAGCGTTTTAGCGTCAAATTCAAAAGGTTGGGCTGTCAGACATAAAAGGTGAGCTCTCTATGTGTGCCTCCTCAATGTCAGAATGGGTGCTCTGTCTCATCTCGAGTCAGCGGAGCAGAGCAAAACAGTCAGCCCAGTGAGTATATGCACCACTTACCATCACTTATTTTAGTGTTTTTTTATTAATTATTTTTACCCTTTACTTTTGGGATGTCCTTCTCTCTTCTTATAGGGAGACAAGGAGACCAGGAAAAACCTATGGATTTTTTAAGCAAAATCTATAAATGTGCTTTATGCCCAAAAATGTAAACCAAAAATTACACAAATTTTACATTTTCTTCATGAAGGGTTTGACAAAGGCTTAGCCCTTAGTACCCTAAAAGTACAGATGACAGCATTTGGATGCTTATTTGACAAATGCATCACAAATGGATCAAGAGATTCTTCAAAGCAATTACAAGAAGAAAAAAACAAAACAAGATTGATCTATCTCCACCTTGGGACTTGAATCTGGTTCTTACAGGTCTTACCAAGGAGCCTTTGGAAACTCTACAGGACATTTTGTAGCGGCAGGTGGTGTGGACACTATACCTGTTGTAGACGATGGCGTGAGCCATACCAGGGAGCGGAGTCTAAGGAGCCGCTGGTTTTCACCAGAGCCCGCCACAAAGCGGGATGGACTTCCTGCGGCAGGCGGCTCCCAGGTCGCTACCCCTGGCACGACTTAAATCACAGGAAGCCGGCACGCGCGCCCTAGGAGGCAGGGAAGCACGCTCCAGCGGCCATGGTCAGCGGAGGGGACAGAGACGCGAGGAGGTGAGTGACGGCCCGGCGTTTGCATGCGGGCGTGTCCTGCGATGCGTACCTCAGCAGAGCCAGCACTTGAGGATGGGGCAGGAGTGCGCTCACGGCCAGCACGTTTGGCTGCAGCGCTACGCGTAACACATTTCTTCATAGTAGTACTTAAGCAGCTGCAGAGCTACTCAAAGTAGAAAAGAGGAATATTTGCAGCTACTAATCCAGGAATGTAGAGTTATTCTGCATGGATTTTTTTTAAAGACAGAATCTGCTTTATAGTTACTTTTTGTTAGTCTTGCTGGGTGTTCCACAGTCATCCCTCTCACCTCCCTACACATGAATATTCAGCACTGCCAAATGTTCATGTTTCCTTTATGGTGAAGGGTTAACTGCAGCTGGACAGCTCTGGCGCTGGCCAGTATCATCCACTGATATCATCCACCATAGACAGACAGCTGAAGGCAGCGGGTTTGGCCGACTTTAGTATAAGGTGTATGGGCACCTTTAGCCCCAAGATCCACAGATAAGTCACCTTTATTGCATTGTCTGATAGGACAGGGAGGATCCCCCCACTTCCCCCACTTTGGACTCCCTCCTGTGATCCAGAACAGAGAGCTGTTTTTGTACAAGCATTTCCCATTCTGGTGGACTCAAGATTTCTTTGTATTCCAAGGGTGGCCATTCCTCTGAACAACCGCCAATGTAATACTGCATTTCCCCTGTATTGGCCACTGCAGGTAATATGCCTGGCTTTTTGCACCTTTTCCCAGTAAAAGCTTTTTGAAATTAGACAACCCTTTAAATGGGTGGAAAACATTGTTTTTTTTTAAATCAACTCGTTCCAGAAATTTAAACAGATTTGTAAATTACTTCTATTAAAAAATCGTTATCCTTCCAGTACTTATCAGCTGCTGTATGCTCCACAGGTAGTTGTGTAGTTCTTCCCAGTCTGACCACAGTGCTTCTCCATTATAATTCATCTATAGAGACAATTGAATACATTGCAGTAAAGTAAATTCACATTATACCAGCAATATTTTGAGTGGCAGAATTGCTAATTCATTTTGTAGACCAAAATATAGAGGATAAACAAAAGACATTTAACACAGATGTCCTTGGCTTATTATAAACTGATATTTTATAATGCTCTCTGCTGACACCTCTGTCACCAGATGCCTGATGAAGCTGCGCACGCGCAGCGAAATGCGTTGCATCCAATAAATCCATTGATTTTATCTGGCTCCCTGATGGTTCCTCTCTGCGCCGGACTAACTCCTGAATTTACGGTCATTCTGTTTTGATTCTACTTCTACCCAGGAGGGCTGCAGTGGACCAATAAATATATTCATTCTATGCTTTACCTTGTTGTGTGTGGGCGCACAACCAACTCTGGTAAGCGGCTTGGGAATTACCGTCCCCCACCCCCACTAACAAGACCTGCTGATCCCGCACATGAGGCGCCTTCCTCCCTCTCTCTGGACAGTTCCTGACATGGACAGAGGTGTCAGCAGAGAGCACTGTGGTCAGACAGAAAAGAACTACACAACTTCCTCTGGAGCATACAGCAGCTGATAAGTACTGGAAGAATAAAAAATGTTATATAAATTCTATAAAAGTAATTTACAAACCTCTTTAACTTGCTGCCTGCTGATCCCGCACATGAGGCGCCTTCCTCCCTCTCTCTGGACAGTTCCTGACATGGACAGAGGTGTCAGCAGAGAGCACTGTGGTCAGACAGAAAAGAACTACACAACTTCCTCTGGAGCATACAGCAGCTGATAAGTACTGGAAGAATAAAAAATGTTATATAAATTCTATAAAAGTAATTTACAAACCTCTTTAACTTGCTGCCTGCTGATCCCGCACATGAGGCGCCTTCCTCCCTCTCTCTGGACAGTTCCTGACATGGACAGAGGTGTCAGCAGAGAGCACTGTGGTCAGACAGAAAAGAACTACACAACTTCCTCTGGAGCATACAGCAGCTGATAAGTACTGGAAGAATAAAAAATGTTATATAAATTATATAAAAGTAATTTACAAACCTCTTTAACTTGCTGCCTGCTGATCCCGCACATGAGGCGCCTTCCTCCCTCTCTCTGGACAGTTCCTGACATGGACAGAGGTGTCAGCAGAGAGCACTGTGGTCAGACAGAAAAGAACTACACAACTTCCTCTGGAGCATACAGCAGCTGATAAGTACTGGAAGAATAAAAAATGTTATATAAATTATATAAAAGTAATTTACAAACCTCTTTAACTTGCTGCCTGCTGATCCCGCACATGAGGCGCCTTCCTCCCTCTCTCTGGACAGTTCCTGACATGGACAGAGGTGTCAGCAGCGAGCACTGTGGTCAGACAGAAAAGAACTACACAACTTCCTCTGGAGCATACAGCAGCTGATAAGTACTGGAAGAATAAAAAATGTTATATAAATTATATAAAAGTAATTTACAAACCTCTTTAACTTGCTGCCTGCTGATCCCGCACATGAGGCGCCTTCCTCCCTCTCTCTGGACAGTTCCTGACATGGACAGAGGTGTCAGCAGAGAGCACTGTGGTCAGACAGAAAAGAACTACACAACTTCCTCTGGAGCATACAGCAGCTGATAAGTACTGGAAGAATAAATTTTTTTATATAAAAGTAATTTACAAACCTCTTTAACTTGCTGGCACCAGTTGATTTTAAAGAAATAGTTTTTCACTGGAGTACCCCTTTAATAATAGGACAATATCAGTTTATAATAAGGACATCTGTGTTAAATTTATTTTGTTTATCCTCTATATTTTGGTCTACACAAGGAATTAGCAATTCTGACACTCAAAATATTGCTGGTATAATGTGAATTTACTTTACTGCAATGTATTCCATTGTCTCTTACTAATGAAATGATTGCGAATAAGATGAATTATAATGGCGAAGCAGACGGAGATATGTTCATGCCGTACATCAGTGGTCCCCAAACTGCGGCCCTCCGGATGTTGCAAAACTACAATTCCCAGCATGCCTGGACAGCCTACGGCTGTCCAGGCATGCTGGGAATTGTAGTTTAGCAACATCTGGAGGGCCGCAGTTTGGGGACCACTGCCGTACATGGTGCACTAGACACTGAGGCAGGTTTATTTGTAACTAAAGAATAATTGTAGAAAAAACAGTCTCCAAGTTTTCCAGAAGACAAGAGATTCCTGTGAAGCAATGAAAGAGACTTATCTCTGCATTCCTGGAAATCACATTGCATCACTCCTTTTTTTTTTTTCTTCGAAATCTATAAAAGACAAAGATAGAAATTTTTAGCAAGTAGAAGCAAGTAAAGCGGCCAACGCTGCCCATGTTCCGTATCGGAGTCACTGGATAAGACAACATCATGTTCCTCAAGAAAATAAATCTCACACTTGAGGGAGATTGTGCAGGAAGAGATGTATTTCTGAATTCCACTATATATTACTGAGCGCTCTCTGACAGACAATACACATGTGGATGAGGGTTAATGTATTGACAGAACTTCAGATCTTTGGAATTTCATGTTCTGTTCCCTCCTGTGGAATTGTGGGGGTGGATTGTTTTCTTACTCTAGTTTCAATGAACTAAAATTTGGTAAGTTTTTCTTTTGGTACAGAAATTTTTTATAGTAGAAAACTGATTTTTATTACTTAAAGGGGTACTCTTTTTTTTTTTTTTTTTTTTTTTAAATCAACTGGTGCCAGAAAGTTAAACAGATTTGTAAATTATAATAAATGAAGAAGTAGTAAAGGGAGGCACATACCAAAAACACGTGTGTATAAAATACGAGTGGAAGTGGCGTGTACAAACAACAATAGGAGTCCACGTGTCAAAGGTAAAACAAAGCAGTCCAACCAATATAATAAATTGTAGTCTGGTGGTGGTGCCGGGATCCAAGGAATAAGAACAAATCTGCAATAATCAAGAAAAAAAGATCCAGCAACTCACCACCAAGATGAACGAACGAATGGAGGCAAAGCGAGGAAGCAGGTGGACAGGTGGATGAAACGGGAGGCTCAGAGGCGACTAACCGGTATGTTTCGTACAGCCTCCCGTTTCATCCACCTGTCCACCTGCTTCCTAGCTGTGCCTCCATTCGTTCGTTCATCTTGGCGGTGAGTTGCTGGATCTTTTTTCTTGATTATTGCAGATTTGTAAATTACTTCTATTAAAAAACCTTAATCCTTCCTGTACTTATTAGCTGCTGAATACTACAGTGGAAATGATTTTCCGTTTGGAACACAGAGCTCTCTGCTGACAGCATGAGCACAGTGCTCTCTGCTGACATCTCTCTCCATTTTAGGAACTGTCCAGAGTAAAAGGAAATCTCCATAGCAAACATATGCTGTTCTAGACAGTTCCTAAAATGGACAGAGATGGCAGCAGAGAGCACTGTGCTCGTGATGTCAGCAGACAGCTCTGTGTTTCAAAAAGAAAAGCATTTACGCTGTAGTATTCAGCAGCTAATAAGTACAGGAAGGATTAAGATTGTTTAATAGAAGTAATTTACAAATCTGTTTAACTTTCTGGCACCAGTTGATTAAAAAAAAAAAGTACATCTTTAAATGAGTATTCCAGGTAAAACTCATCAGTTCCTAATTCTCATAATTTTTTTAAATGAGACTCTGAGCTTATCTTATTTGCTGTTGTTGCAACATTTAAAGGATCAACTACTACTAAGTCAAGTGCCTAACCCTTTAAATTCTGCGTTAAGGAGGACAACAGGGTGGTCCTGGCACTCTGTAATACCCCCAGAAAGAGGCAAATGCTGTATTATCTTCGCTTCTGTTGTCCCAATCTTTCTTTAGCCATTTTTCCCTCTTTATATATTGCTTTTCCCCTTGGTGGTCCTAGTGGCACAGTGTCAATTGGGCGGTCCTAGCAGCACAGTGTCAACTGGGTAGTCTTCGCAGCAAAGTGTCAACTGGCATGTCCTAGTGGCCCAGTGTTAACTTGTCCTGAACGTTCCCTGCTTTGACACTGTACAATGAGAAACAATTGTGTCAGAGCAACTTGAGAAATGAGATCCTGCCAAATCTCTAAGAATATGGATGGGGCTACACAGCGTTTTCTGATCGTGCGACCAGAAAGCACCCTGTTGCACTGCCCTGATAGTGCGGCAATGTTGTAATGGGGTTGTGTTGCGACCTACAAGTGGCCATTACCTGACGGTCCAAAATATCCATCCAAGATCACTTCAGCGCAACACGGTACAGTGATGGTACAAGGTTGTCAGTGATGTGGTTCTGGGCCTCTTCCATTTTACCAGACACTGTTGTGTATTGTATGGTCTGTGTCTGGTGCTGCAGCCCCATACAGCTTGGTCCTATT
The DNA here is from genome assembly GCF_029499605.1 of Hyla sarda. NCBI lineage: Eukaryota > Metazoa > Chordata > Amphibia > Anura > Hylidae > Hyla > Hyla sarda. The sequence goes on from NC_079191.1 coordinate 406,762,249, forward strand.
CAACAAAATGGGACTATGCTGCAGTTCCAGGCACAGATTGTACAGATATGTATGGAGCTGCATCAAAACAATGAAGAGGTTAAAGGTTTTTTTTTTTTCCATATGGCCAAGTTAGCCCCTATACATAGGATAGGGGATAACTTTGTGTATCAAAATCCAATTGTTGTCAAGCGCTGCTCCGAACCTAATAGGTGCAACACCACCAGTCTGCAACTTATTCACAGAATTGGGGATAACTTGCCCAAATGGAGAAACCCCTTTATCCACAGCTGATCGATGGGGGCATCAGGAGTAAGAACCATACTGATCTGATATTGGTGGTCTATTTCAGTAGACTCCAAATTGTGGTCCTCTAGATGTTGCAAAACTACAACTCTCTGCATGCCCGGACAGCCAACGGCTGTCCGGGCATGCAGAGAGCTGTAGTTATGCAACATCTGAAGTGTCACAGTTTCGAGACCACAAGGATCAATAATAAGTCCCCCAAAAAAACTAAAATGTTTAGTATCATTGATAGATAATATACGAGAACACATTGCCATCATCTCAGTGCTCACGTATCACTCAAAATGTCCCTTCCTCGTAATACAAACTAGAACACAAGTTAAAGGGTACCTCTCATCAAAAAAACTTTTGATATATGATAGATTAATGTATGCAGAATAACTTTACAATTGCATGCTATTTAATTTTCCACTTTGAAGAAATGACCACTAGGGGTCTCCCTACCAGTCCTGGCAGCAAGCATTTCAGACTCATGCTGGAGTCCTAAACACTACGAGCTGCCAGTCTGCTTTGTTCACAAAGGAGAACACTCAGAGCTGCCAGCCTGCTTTGTTCACAGCCTGTTTGGCTGTGAACAAAGCAGGCTGGCAGCTCTGAGTGTTTAGGACTCCAGCATGAGTCAGAAATGCTTGCTGACAGGACTGATCGGGAAAAATACAATAGAAAGAAGCATATTTTTCATTAACATGCTATTGGAAAGTTATTCAACATTCATTAATCTAAAATATATCAAAAGTTTATTTGACGAGAGGTACCCTTTAAAGTAAAACAGATAATAATGGACCCTGCCAGAAAATAAACCCGTAGTTATAACTTCCCATCTAACCCTCCTTTTTCCTGCCACAAAGTGTCCAGCTGGTATCCCACAAGTCCATGGAGTGCATGCATTTGGTTTGGATGCAGTGAACGGTGTTGTTCTCGGTTGTTCCCCCCCCGTCAGACCCGAGTCACGTCCTGCGTTTCATCAGCAATCTATTTACACAATGTCATTGGGAGAAATCGTATATTAGACCGAATGTTTGTGTGCTATGTTTTGCTGCTAGAACTGTGTTTACAGGACGAATACGAAGCACATCCCTAATGACTGCCTGACTGGTTTTTTGTTTGTAATAGCGGGAACGTAGTGAGAGCTGGGATTGTGAAATGATCCAGTGTCCCCGCATGTGGTGATGCTCGCTCGGGTCCATATTTAGCAAAAAGTGCTCTGCTTAGGAATTGCCATGACGCAACGCAGCAACAATGTCCAATTCACTTTGATTTACATTTCGAAATTTTAAGTGTAAAGCCATTTTAGAGCCCGTTTTAGAACTGGCTTTTTCCTCCGCCATCTGCTCTAAAAAGGTTGTGTTTTCTTAGTTGTTGTTTTTCTTTTTTCCTTTCCTACTCATTAGAGTTAATGTAGTAGTCTTGCTTAAGTAAGCATCACTCTCTTACTTCCTATACTGGCTTCCAGTCAAAAGCTAATCAGTTTCCCATAAGGCAGGAATGTACGATATGGGGGTAAACAGGCCCAGGGAGGTTCAGGCTGCACAAAGAGGTAAACAAGAGTGAACAATATGAATCATCGCTACATTAAGCAGAGCAAAAAAAAAACAAAACCACTATAATAGTATCCGGCCGCAAATTGGGGAGGGGGTTCCCGAGTGGTTGATGTTAAGTGACAGATTAATAAAGTGTGGTCTGATTTATTTTAGTACGGGATCCTGCACACTTCCAGAACAGCTAGCCGGGGGCAAATTAAAAACATCCTGGTTGGAGCTCAATTAAAAGTATAGGTCGCCCTATGCAAAAGAGCCAGCAATAACATTGATAAATGAATATATCAAGGTTTCTGTAGCTCGGTGAGACTAGAAACAGCTCATATTTTATCTTAAATTAATTTATCTCTTTTATTGATCAACTAATGCCGCCACCTCTAGTTATGTAGCTGAGGGTATTGTTGGAAGCCACATGTGAGGACCACAATGATCTAAAATGCTATAGCAATGAATATCTGGGAATGTTTGACAAATTGTCAGTCTATAAAATTCATGGGGGTGGAATAAAGGAGTACTCCAGTATAAAAGTAAAGTGTGTGGACCAAGGCACGAAGCAGTGGCTGACAACCCCCCCCCCCTCCATGTATCTCTATGGAAGAGTCGGAGGTACAGCGTTCATGTATCTCCAGCTCTCCCATAGAGATGCATAAAGGGAGCGTGTTGGCCACCGCTTCGTGTCGTGGTTGACACACTTCATTCGTGCAGAGAGCTGGGGCGCCAGACAGGAGATCACAGGGGTCCCAGCGGTTGGACCCACCAGCAATCTGAAACGTATTCCCTTTCCTGCGGATCGGGATAAGTTTTTGATACAGGATAACTCCTTTAATTCACTTACTTGCATCTACTGGTTTGGGCCTGGGGAGATCCAGCAGATTCTAGTGGTAGCCATAGGCCATCAATAGTTGTCAGCAGAATGAGCTATTCATCCCCATCGTCCCCATACACATACATGCTCATTTTCATCAAGTATGCATTTCTCTTCAACGCAAAGAGGAGATAAAGTCACTGCTAGACACCTCCGGTGACAGCTCATCTCGAAGGAACACAAAAGGATCTGAAATTCAACATGCCTAATGCTCCTTCTTCCTAGCATCATCTATCGGTGGAGAGTTGGGAATACCCCCATATGCAACTGTTGGCTAGTCATCCTAAAATTTGAAGACCTGAAAGTGTTTTTCTCAACAAAGACACTTATCCACATGATAGAAGATAAGTGTTTGATAATGTGAAAAGATCAGCCCACTGGGCCTCCCATAGTCTTGAGAATGAGAAAACGGTAGGAGACGTGACGAAGCAGCCGCTTTTCGTGCATGGACTATTGGAGTGCAGAAGATGCCAAATACAACACACCGATAGACGATAAATGGAGCGGCGGTGTAGTCCGCACACTGCTGCTCTATTCATAGTCTCATTCTCAAGATCACAGTTAGATTCCTCCACAATCGGACACTAGTCCAGTGTTTCCTACCCAGGGTGCCTCAAGCATGCCCAGAGAGCCGTCATCGTCACCTGGGATTTGTAGTTTTGCAACCGCTTGAGGCACCCTGGTTGGGAAACACTTCACTAGGATGAGATGCACTTGTAATGTCATTCACACATATGTTATTAAATGCTTTTAAAGTTTATCAGATCTGGAGGTAAATCAGTGATGATGGGGGCAGACATTTTTCGGGACTTTCCATCAGTCATCACTTTACACTGCTTTTCCCAGGCTTAGACAATTTATTTTGAAATATCCTTTGGGAACACTCAGCTAATATATGAAGGCGAATGCAGGATCTCCTATAAGCCTGAGCAGAGAATAGAACGCCTCTCGCTGGGAACAGACACTGACAAAATTGTAATATATTGCAAATGACAAAATGCAATAATTGTATATGGGACCCTTTGCTTAAGTGACACATTTGCCCACATTTACCAAGATCGTCCGGTTTTCAAAATCACACCACGTTATGGTTTTAGATTCTAATTCCGCTAGATTTTTTATCTTCTGATTTACGCTTAATGTATTTGGCTGGTTTTTCACGTGACTCTGTGCTCCACTTCGTCATGTCACTAATGTGAAAAAAGACCAATTTAAAGTTGGTCAGAAAATTGCGGTTCAGTTGGGCCATTATGAGACAATTTGTGCCAAAAACTGTCTCCCTTCACCACCATGCAATAACAATGCCCCCTGTGCCTCCATGCAGTAATAATGTTTCTCTGTGCCAACAAACAGTAGTTATGCCTCCTGTGCCTCCATGCAAAAATATTGCCCCCTGTGCCCACATATAGTAATAATGCTTCATGTGCTCCCATATGGTAATAATGCCCCCTGTGCCCACATATAGGAATAATGCTCCCTTTTCCCACATATAGTAATAATGCTCCCTGTGCCCACATATAGTAATAATGCTCCCTGTGCCCACATATAGTAATAATGCTCCCTGTGCCCACATATAATAATAATGCTCCCTGTGCCCACATATAGTAATAATGCTCCCTGTGCCCACATATAGTAATAATGCTCCCTGTGCCCACATATAGTAATAATGCTCCTTGTACCCACATATAGTAATGCTCCCTGTACCCACATATAGTAATAATCCCCACTGTGCCCACATATAGTAATAATCCCCACTGTGCCCACATATAGTAATAATGCTCCCTGTGCCCACATATAGTAATAATGCTCCCTTTTCCCACATATAGTAATGCTACCTGTACCCACATATAGTAATAATCCCCACTGTGCCCACATATAATTATAATCCCCACTGTGCCCACATATAGTAATAATCCCCACTGTGCCCACATATAGTAATAATCCCCACTGTGCCCACATATAGTAATAATGCTCCCTGTGCCCACATATAGTAATAATGCTCCCTGTGCCCACATATAGTAATAATGCTCTCTGTGCCCACATATAGTAATAATGCTCTCTGTGCCCACATATAGTAATAATGCTCCCTGTGCCCACATATAGTAATAATGCTCCCTGTGCCCACATATAGTAATAATGCTCCCTGTGCCCACATATAGTGATAATGTTCCCTGTGCACCAGCAGAAACTAATAAAAGTCCTGTACTTCCTATGATGATTAAAGCTGTTGTTCCTCTGATCAGCCAGTGGTTCACAGGATTATTACTAAATGGTGGAGCAGAGAGCTGACAGCTTCCACTCCGCCATTCCACTTCACTGCACCGGTGTCTGGAGGAAAGGACAGTAAAGGACAGCAGTCACACCAGGGGAAAAAGATGTTTGGTGGTAGTGATACCCTGTGGCTGGGTCTTACAGTATTTTTAGATAGGGGCCTGGACCTGAAGTGCCATCAGACCCTACGCTTAAATGGGTTGTCCCAGCTACCTCCTTCTGGCTTTTTCTGCTCAACTGGCCTGTTTGTAGTGCTGGAGGTGGTCCAGAAAGCCAAAAGCAGCTGAAGTGGGGAGGTTACATAATTTGAATAACTCCCATAGACATTAATGGATGTCCCGCAAATGGGGGGGTACTCTGTTTACTTAACTCCAGAAGCTCAGCTCCTGAGAGTGCTCCTTACATTGAGCATAGGGTGCACATTCACGCAATACGTCCGTCCCGTGACCACGCGTCACACTGTTATAAATATTTGCCACATCCCAGTGACACATATCCAGCAATTAGAATAGTCCTAAGAGAAAGTACCACCCAATCTGTTAGGTCCTTCCCACCAATACTGTTAAGCTTCACCTCCACCAAGACAGAGCTGTAAATTCTAGTGCTCTTATTTGGGCCCCTGTCTTTCACCCTTGGAGGATCCAACATAGTGTTTATCATGTAATGCTTCCTTTCCCCTGAGGAGGTGCTGCAGGATAACATATGCAGCCAGGTTTCTCCACAGATTATAGCTGATCACTGGGGGGTCCTAGCTACAGACTTGGTGATCGGTTAGTCATTGGGGATCATTCCAACAAAAGCAGACAACTCTTTATAAAACAATGGAGAGTACTTGTCTCTTTTATATGTTGTCCTTAGTATTTACTGATCCACACATTAGAGTTACTTTTCCACTCTAACGTACGGTGTCTAGTCTATTCCTTACGGCTCACTATACAGCAGACACATAATAATGTGATTTATTGTGTTTATATCTCTGTATGTCATCTACCACATTCTACATTTCCTTGTTATTTAAGTCTTCCTTCCATAAGATACTTATTCTTGGCAAATATTATTTACCTGTGGTCTAGTGAGCGGCCTAGTCCGGCAGGTCTGCCAGCATCAGAGAGCGGTATCTCCTACTGCTCTGGTAAATGCCCTGACAACAGGTGGGATATCCGTGCCAAACCACAGCATACACTGAAGTAATACTGACTGCAGAGGAAACAGCTTGTATTCTTCTAGGATATACGATGTCATGAATGTGTACAGTTTGAGGAATCTATTGGCTTCAGTAAGCTGCTGGCACAGTTACTAACCTGAAATTACATTAACCTTTTGGAACCCCTAAAAGAGTTTTCACATCCACTTAGACTTTTAGTTGTGTTTTACTGTGATAATTAAATTGTAACAACAGATGCTTTAGGTAAGGACCCCATATACATTAGTGGAAAGTTGGCTGAACCTGATGTTTTTAGCTGGATTGTCCGACTGTCTAATGTACATGGAGGCCTCCTAACTCTCCCCTGACGGATGATGTTGGAGGAGATAAAGGTCCGATATGTTGGGTTTTGACTGCCCAACCCATTTATATACCCGAATATAAGGCATCATCAGAAATATCTGGCAGCAGTTTAACCCCCCCCCCCTTTTTCTTCCCATTCATTACACATGAACATTTGGCCAAGCCATGGCACGGTCTGAAAGTAGCCCCCAACAGGTCATGTTTTTAGGATTTTCTTAGTCTTTCACAGGTGATATAACTATGGTCAGTGAGTCAGGAATATCACCTCTAAAAGACTAAGGAAATCCTGAAAACATGACCTGCTGGGGGTGCTTGAGGACCGCGCTAGAGAAACACGGATATAGAGGGATCAGGAGAAATGATGGAGAGCTGTCAACCAACCGTTATTGAAGTTGTATGGGCACCTTTTAGACTTTTTGATGGTTAAGGACCTAAAGAACCAAATAGCAGTTAAAGGGAAACTCTGGTATTTAACTTCTCTTCCCAATCCACAGGATAGGGGATAAGTGTCTGATTGCGGGGGATTTGAATGCTGGGACCCCCAGCGATCTCCTGCCCAGTGTCCTGGTTCTCCTCATGTACAGAGCGATGACAACTACCACACAGAGTGGTGGTCTACGTGCCCCTCCATACATCTTTATGGCAGAGCCAGAGATACACAAGTACAGCACTCGTGTATCTCTGGCTTTCCCATAGACAGTGCATGGAGGGGGCGTGTTGACCACCACTGCTCCATGCATGAGGAGAGCCGATGTTCTGAAAACAAATCTTCAGCCTATCTGGGTACCATGCAGCTGACACATACCCTTTCCTGTACATAGGGGATAAGCAGTTAAGTACTTGAGTTCCCCTTTAAGCAGAGGCACCATTCGCAGCATAGCTGTGATTTTGTGTTGATAGGTCCCGATTTGTTTTTCATAAATGGGTCCTATCAAAAAAAAATTCTGTCAAAATTTGATCAGTTTTGCAAAGTACTCTTTACAATGTAATGAGCATAATTGTGTGTATGGAGATATAGATAGATAGATAGCCACAGAAGAATTCAGCAGCACACTGCCAGCACAAGGATATAGGTGAAACATGAACATGCAAATAAAACATGGAGAGCTATACAGCTATGGTGTAATAGATGCAAATGTGAAACTATGAAATAGTGAGGCACTTAGCTCGCAAATTTGTCTCCGCCGGCGGACAAATAGCTTGGACCATCCCACCGCGATAAGGTGGCCTCATTGGGACGGACCCTACACTGTGAATATGCCTCTGTGTGAACAGTTCAGTAAGCATGGCAGGATCTGGAACATCCAAGACACCTTATATACACACCTGATAGAGGTGGGTGGGGTGCAAGGCCAACATGGAAATAGCCCCTCCACCTCCATGTTGGCCTTGCACCCCACCCACCTCTATCAGGTGTGTATATAAGGTGTCTTGGATGTTCCAGATCCTGCCATGCTTACTGAACTGTTCACACAGAGGCATATTCACAGTGTAGGGTCCGTCCCAATGAGGCCACCTTATCGCGGTGGGACGGTCCAAGCTATTTGACCGCCGGCGGAGACAAATTTGCGAGCTAAGTGCCTCACTATCTCATAGTTTCACATTTGCATCTATTACACCATAGCTGTATAGCTCTCCATGTTTTATCTGCATGTTCATGTTTCACCTATATCCTTATGCTGGCAGTGTGCTGCTGAATTCTTCTGTTGCTGTATATTTAGCCTAGTAGCGTGCACCTGCAGGCCAGGTCCATATAATAGTTTGGTGTTAACTAAAGTGCTGGCTGACTTATTCTTTGTCTAGATAGATATAGATACAACTTGCAATCCCAATGTAGTTAATTCAAGATGCAGAACTGAAGGGATTGCAGTATTAATCATTTTGCAAATGTTTCCTATTTCTGTTCTTTACCTCTTTCCAGGGTTTCAGTATTGTATAGTCAATCCTCCCATGGCTTTGGACCTGACCTTTGGGATCCTGTGTGAGCTTCTTCAGCAGTGGAATCACGTCAGCCACGCTGTCCCCATCCTCCTGGACTGGCTGCTAGGAGAAGATGATCTCAACAGTCCAGAAACCACAAAAATGGTAATTACGACAACCAATAGCCACAGAATGACATAAAAGACCAGGGCTTGTGGTGTGAAAAGCCGGCACAGAACAATTATCCTGGACGTTGTGTGCTGAGCCTGACGTAAGCCCCATGAGCGAGATGTTGTGTTCTTCATATTACCAATTAGAGGCGCAGGTGTTGTGCATACCGCTGCAGTCATTTTACAAGAGGATATGGCAGCCATGAATACGGGCACACAATAATTACACTGTGCACTGCTTCTATGCCAAGGGGGCTCACAGGAGTTTACTATGACAAAATAAAAGCAAATGAGCAAAAAGGAACATAAACAGTATAGGTGTTTTAAGAGCTGTAAGGATTATAGTGAATTACTCCAATGTCTGCTAAAACAGGAAAAGCTTTATAGTTTATTAATTTGCAAACATTTACTCTCAGAACGGGGAGGCTGCTGAGGAAATATGATTTGTTTATGACACAGCTCTGAGTGGGCGTGCGATTATTAATAATAATAATAATAATAATAATAATGTGCACGTGCTATTCTGATCTTCAGCTATATGAACTAGAATTTGATTAGCAGTACGTACATGGAGCCACAAGGGCAAAGGACAGGAGATAAGATGTCTGATTGCAGAGGTCCTGCTGCTGGGGACCCCCACGATCTGGGTTGCGGAACCCCAGACATCCAGTGCATGGAGCGGACTTTGCTCCGTGCCGGATGACTGGCGATGCGGGCAGAGGCTCGTGAAATCACGGGCACGCCCTGCTTGTGAGGTCAAGGCCATGCCCCCTCAATGCAAGTCTATGCGAGGGGGCGTGACGTCCGTCACGCCCCCTCGCATAGACTTGCATTGAGGGGGCATGGCCGTGACGTCACGAACAGGGCGTGCCCGTGATGTCACGAGCCTCCGGCGCTGTACCCGACGCTCTAAACGAATGCCAGGTGCAGCAGGAAGATCACCCAGCAGTGGGACCCTGCAATCAGACATCTTATCCCCTAAGGAGGAGTACCCCTTTAATGATATTTTCAATCTACTTAAATTTTTTTTTTTTTTGTGGAACTGGAGGCCTTATAAGCTCAGGTCTCTATACCTTATCAATGAACTACATTACTCCTCTGTCAAGACAGACCAAATACATGGACTCAAATCCCCAAGCACAGACATAACGCTAAATAATAAAATGATGTCTGCCTCCAGCCTCCACTAGGAGGAGCTTACTGTATTCTGTTTTATTATGGAGTTCAGTATATAAACAGTATGAAGTAAATGCTTATGCTCCATCTAGCAGATTATCATAAATCTAAATATAGATAGCAGTCGGCCAAAACACCAGTTCAACAAAAGCTATTCCTTCTAATCCCCCCCCCCCATACGCATGCACTCTCAGCCGAGTATGCATGTGTTCTCAATAGGAACCAGAATAAGCCAGTGTAAAAGCATGGCAAGAACCCAGGTAGTGGCAGCCCATGTCCTCCTTATTACTGCCTTTTTCCCAGCTTGCATCCCTCTAGCCCTGACTAAGAGCCAATTGAAGAGGAGATGAGCTTGACATACCTGGGCACTTTGCATACCTGGGCACTTCTCACTCCAATAATATTGGGATTGTGACCTCACTTTACTCTAAGTTTCAAAAAGTTTAAGCAATGGCAATATGAAGTATCGTGATCAGAAATTAGGAAAAGAAAATAAGTGCGTGAACTAAAAACCTATTTTCAAGCTGCTGTCTAAATACAGCTACCTCAGAACAAAAATAGTTTATACATAACTACTTGTGCAAATAAAAAAAGTTTAGTCTGGACTTCTCCTTAGGTACAGTATATCATGCCTAGATAAATAAACTTGTCTAACACACATGTAATAGGAAGTACACTCCGATGACTGCTAGTTCTTCCAGGAATGTCTTCAGGTGGGCTCCTGTCCTCCTGGTTTTCCAGGTCCCCAGGCTGGATCCATCTGCTTTCTAAGTGCTTTCAATGTAAAGTCTAGAAAGTCCATAAATTAGCAACTTCTCCCCTCACAGCTGTATGATACGTTAAACCATATGCCTAGATCGCACCACTAACTAAATGTCTTCACAGGTGGAAGATGATCTCTTCGAGAAAGGTGAAGCCAACTTTTGGGCTGAGAAGCTTGTGTATATCAGGCTGCTTAATAAACATCTCAAGGAGCTCATAGCCTCAAAATCTCTCTGTCTACAACCCCAAAATGGAAGGCTGCTCCAGATTTCACAGGCAGCAGATCAACGATCTGAGAAGGTACAGCGCGGTCTACATGGTTTACCACCCACTCCAGAGTTCCTAAAGACTACTGAATATACCAGATTACTGATCCATAAAGAAAGGACTGATAATTGTATTCAGATGCTGCAACTTATTAATAAAAAGTAGCTTTGAATCATGAGATAAACAACCGGTGGCCTTCCAGATGTATGGCGCACTGCTACCTATGTTGCTGCTGGAGGCTGAGAGTCAAGAATGGCTTAGACGTCTAGACTCTTCTTTATTTGTTTTTGTAATGTGTCGGCATTACGACTTATTTTACCAAAGTTATGCAAATAAAATTGTTAATTTTTTATGATTCGTCATTCTCAAGGTGTTTGATATTTCAGTTGTGGCCTGTTTACGGCTGCAGATCTACATATGTTACCAACGACTGAGAAGAAACCATGAGCAGAGAAAGAAATACGAGTTGCAACACAGTTTGTTCCTCAAAAAAAAAAAAAAGATCATAGTGAAAAACAGGATGTGGAAAAGCAGATGCAAAAGATTTACCTCCCCATCTAATAGAATGATTGTAAATTGTAGGAGGATATTTACGCAAATAGAACAAACTACGATTTGGAATTCAGCCCCTCTGTTCAGTTCCAGAAAACGCCTTACAAAACTCTTAGCAGACTCTTGGCTAGCCTGGAATTATACGTCTTAATAGGGTCTCGAATTAGACACAGCTCAGACAAGTCCATGCCAGAAATACTCTTTAATGGCCATATATCTCTCACTGTCTAAGCCTATATAATGTAAATGTGACGAAGACATACTTATGGTGAGTTCACCCTACTAGAGTTACACAAGGGAGAAAATAGTTTTGTACATTCTGTACTGTCAGGTGTCCGACACCTGTGGTCAATCTGAAGTTCTAAAATATACTATGTATGAGGGGGGGATGGGATGTATTAAACATCAACGTGAAGGTTAACATACCAAGGAAGTGTAGTGTTTAGGAAAGAAGGGCAGATAGCACGGGCAGAGATTCTCCTCTTGTGTTTGGAAGACAGTTGCAAGGTCATCCAAGAGTCTAATAAGAGCAGGTGGCACCCAATGGTTTTTTGGTGTGTTTGGATAAAGAAGGTGTTGAGTCTTCAGCTAATAACATTAAGTGTGTCTGTATTATATGGAGTGTGTGATATGAATAACTATAGCAGCTGTGTTTTTCTATGATTGCAGTTGGTCTGTTATGGGGTATGCAGTCCGGGAAACTGGTCTTGTCGCATAGACACGTTTGATGAGTCAATAAGCTTGGAAACCTGATAATTTCCAGGGTTGGATTCTATTTGGAGTTCAAAACTGAAAACATCAGACACAGGGTCACCATGGGGGAGATTTATCAAAACTTGTCCAGAGGAATATTTGCTGAGTTGCCCATAGCAACCAATCAGATCGCTTCTATATATTTTTTCAGAGGCCTTTTCACTTGAAAGAAGCGATCTGATTGGTCGCTATGGGCAACTCAGCAACTTTTCCTCTTGACAGGTTTTAATAAATCTTCCCCCATAAGTTTTGTTTAAAATTTAGTACCTAATGTACACGTGCAGAAAGCTGGTAAAGACTATCCACACTACTCTTATGTCCATGAGGCATAATAGAGATGGTTTTTGAACACCACAGGACTATGCCATTCAACTTGGTCAGTGGCATTGCATGAAATAAGTGAATGTCCATCACTCTTTGAATACTGTCTTCCAAATGGTTCACCATGAAAGTCAGATGTTTTACGTGATGTTTCCTATTGTCGACTCTTTCTACACTTTTACTTTTCACATTTACCCTGGGACTGAGGAAATAAGGTTTCTCCTTGAAAAAAGCGACAAACTGGCATGTGGACTTTTAGAAGACGATGCAATGCTCCACTGGAAAAATAAATATATAAATTGTCTTTCCTCCACAAAATACGGTAGCTTTATTTAGAGTCATGAAATCACAAACACCCTGGATACCAAGTCACAGTGCAAACTGTATCTATGTATAGTAAATTTCTCACATGTACTAAGTAGCATAGAAGTACAACATACAGCAAAGGCACATATCCTACGCTATACATTACACTTCTGCACTACATCCACTCTCAAATAAAGTAACAATAGTGGCAGAGCAAAAACGATATCCGGCACTCACCGCAACAGTATAGGTCAATCGGCTCCTCTTCGGGACCTCCGACAGACGGGCAGACAAGGTAAGTGTGGGGCGCTCAGAGACTCTGTCTCTGAGCGCCCCACGCTTACCTTGTTTGCCTTTCTGTTAGGGGACCCAAAGAGGAGCCGGTTGCCCTATACTGTTGTGGTGAGTGCAGGATATCTTTTTTGCTCTGCTACTATGGATACTGTCTGTTACCGTCCTAGCACAACCGCTGGTCGTTTGCCCCGAGTACCCGCAGTGCCTATGCAGGGTCCATAGTTTGGTACTGCTACATTGACAAGTTGCGGTGCCGCTCTGATTTTTACTGAGCTGTTGCCTGTTGTTACTGACGTGAGGCTTTATTAGACAGTAAAGTGATAAAGGATAAGTAAGTAATCACAGGTAAGTAATCGCAGGCCTGAAGCTTTATTGAAGGACAGATACACAGGGGCGAAGGAGACGGATATCAGTACTCTTCTTCCTAAACATCCAGACTGTCTGTAAATGAAAAGTGTGTGAGCAAGCTGCGGTCCAGCCAAAGTAATGTGATAGGCTACAGCTGGTCTCTGAGTTATTCCATATTCCAGGACATCCAACAGGGCATAGGCAAACAGGCACTGTCAAAAACGGCAAAGTTGTTTCCTCAATGAGTGGGCACCTCGGCAGTACCTGGTGTTGCAAAGTTCAGGGGCATGCATAAAAAGTTCTCAGTGACAGGCCCTCCTAAATAGTTATCCATGATGGGTCTTTGCGCCTGTTAATAAGCCTGCAAAAAGCCACAGATTTTAACAGTCTCAGCTGTGTAAGGAGCCCTTGAATAGATTCCAATCCTTTTGCTTGGATGAGCGTGTGGACAGTCTTTGGTTTCCACGATTTGGGCTTGAGTCCCACCAGCTGGTCTTCTCTCATAAACTTGAACACTTCCTGGCAGTACCCAGTTTTAAGGGAAGGAGTTGTCCCACTTTTCCCTCCCAGCCTTCTTCAGAGATGGAGGAAAAAGAAGTGAGACATGGACTGGCCGGCTGAGCTTTCTTCTGATGTTGTGTTACGCCTGTATTCACATTGAGAAAGATACGTGGAAGTATCAAAACGCATTTCTGATTGGCAAAATGAATTATACATGTTGGTTTATAGACCATATTTTTCTCAGATGTCTTATGTCCATACCGTAACATTACTTCTTATTCACCTATAACCATTCTTCTTGGTACCATAAAAAACTGATTTAACAATGCAAAAAAGGCAAATAGATTTAGAGTGTCCCAGTCATTTCAAAAAACATTTAAAGGGGTATTCAGCCCCAAACATATTATCCCTTACCCTGCTGCACCCGGCATTCGTTTACAGCGTCGGGTGCAGCATCAGAGGCAAGTGACGACCCAGCGGCGGGACCCCTGCGATCAGACATCTTATCCCCTATCCTTTGGATAGGGGATAAGATGTCTAGGGGCAGAGTACCCCTTTAACATGTCACAGAGACCTATGAAAAGTTTCAATCGGGGTGCTGAGACCCTCATCTCTGACCACAACCATTCAAAACGTTTCACTTCTCTGTGGCACTTAAATTTTTCGCTTTTGTTAAATGACAGGGACACTTTAAATGCTGATACATCCTGCTCTTTATACTTTTCACATACTGCAGTGCGTGGGATGAAATCTCTCTCCAACTTTTTATTTCAACAAAGTAAAACATACAAAAAAGCCGCACAATGATGAGGTGGGAACCAGTCTGAGGATCAAATCCACATATATTGACTAAAATTGGTTTTAAATGACTGGAATGAATCATGCATTTTATCCGCTGCAAGTGTACTTGACATTTTTCATACATTGTTTTAATAAAAACCAAAGGCTTTTGGAAGAGAATTTAACTTTCTTTTTTTTTTTTTTGCTTTTAACCATTGTTTACATGTCAGGCACAGAGCTCTGACTAAGCATCATTAAAGCAGAACCAGAAAGACAGAATGTTTTTCAAAAAAGAAAAATGGAAAATTGTGAAATATTTAAAATGAACGTTATTTTCATCAGGTTACAGCAGGAACACTTAGCTGCGGGTGAAATTTTGACGATGAGTAATGTTTGAGCTTTTATCTCCCAGGAAACCATTTTATTTCCTTTTTAGCTGACATATATATAAATACATACACATACATCCATACAGGTGAAACTCGAAAAATTTGGAATATCGTGCAAAGTTCATTTCTTTCTGTAATGCAACTTAAAAGGTGAAACTGATATATGAGAGAGACTCATTACATGCAAAGCAAGATAGTCCAAGCCGTGATTTGTCATAATTGTGATGATTATGGTTACAACTCATGAAAACCCCAACCCCCCCCCCCCCCCCAATTACTATGATTTGGGGAGCCATGTCATCTGCTGGTGTTGGTCCATTGTGATTCATTAAGTCCAGGGTCAACGCATCCGTCTACCAGGAGATTTTGGAGCACTTGATGCTTCCTTTCCTTTTAAGTTGCATTAATGAAATACAATGGACTTTTTGCATGGTATTGTAATTTTTTTGAGTTTCACCTGTATATACGCATTTTTATTTATTTTCTTATCTATAACTTATTCAGAATTTAACAAACAACTTTTTCTGTGTCTTCACATTAGGAGGTTCTTATTTTACACACATATATATATATATATATATATATATATATATATATATATATATACAGTGGTCCCTTAACATACAATGGTAATCCGTTCCAAACGTACCATCGTTTGTTGAAACCATCGTATGTTGAGGGATCCGTGCAATGTAAAGTATAGGACAGTGGTCTACAACCTGCGGACCTCCAGATGTTGCAAAACTACAACACCCAGCATGCCCGGACAGCCAACAGCTGTCCGGGCATGCTGGGTGTTGTAGTTTTGCAACATCTGGAGGTCCGCAGGTTGAAGACCACTGGTATTGGAGGTTATACTCACCTGTCCCCGCCGCTCCGGACCGTCACCGCTCGTCACCGCTGCCTGGGATGTCGCCGTCCATCGCTGTTGCCGCGTCCCCGAGGTGTCCCCGACGCTCCGGCAAGGCCTCTGCTTCCCCGGAATCCGCGCTCTCCGTCGCCGCCATCACGTCGTTACGCACGTCGCTCCTATTGGATGATGGGACGGCGCGCGCAGCGACGTGATGATGACGATGGAGAGCGCCGACGATGCAGGAGATCCCGAAGAGGATGCGCCGGAGCCCCGAGGACAGGTAAGAGACATCACCGGAGCTCACGGGGCACCGTAAACGGCTATTCGGCGGCAGCTGAAGCAGTCAGCGCTGCCGGATAGCCGTTTATGCGATGGCCCCGACACAAAAAAGCATCGTATGATGATGCTGCCCAGGCCATCGCATGTTGAAATTATCGTATATCTAGGCCATCGTAGGTCGAGGGGTCACTGTATATAGATACATAGTCATTAAAGGGGCGGTGCCGACGTTAAAGTTATTTGCAGTTTGACCATTGGAACCCCCTGTGATCTCGAGAACGAGGTTGGAACGATTCCATTTGCTGTCTAGGGCACCGCTAAAGATAGCCATGTACTATACTTCAGCTGTCCCCACTCCATTCTGATAAGAGCTTTACGGACCCTGTTGTAGAGATCACAGTGGGTCCCAGAAGTTGGACCCCCCTATGATCATCCACTAATCTTTTATTCTGTGCATAGGGAATAAGGTTTAATCCCTTTAAGATTATTCTCTAAATCCTCTCAATTCTGCCTGTGTGGAGAAGGCATGCCCCTCCTAAGGAAATTAGCACTGCATGACACCATTCGTTTACCCCTTCATTTTCTTCACCTCTGAATTTAATAACCTATGTAGTGATACAAGAGTGTAGAACAGACAACTTCATTACTTAACAGATTTTTACATTGTGGATTCAAAATAAACTTCTAGACCATCCGAGTGGAAGCCGTGAAGGTGACATATTGGTTATTAGTCAACTTTCATAAATAGTAATGAACTGCAGAATGTATTGTTTAACAATTTGACAAATGGACAACCTATTTAGAGACAACACCATTTGGAAGTGACTTTGGAGTTAATCACTTTTTACTAGGGCCTATCATTTATGGGTTACAAAGAACATTTGGGGGAATTTATCATACCATTTTCCTGGGTGTACATCATGTGTACTTCCCCCACATTTTTCTCAGAGGTGCACATTCTTCATAAATAGCAAAGTAGTTTAGATGTAGACAGGTTTCGAAGTGTGGTTTGCGCTGGTGTGAGGTGACACAAAAATGGTTAACAATTTTTAAAACGTTGTACATAATAAATCACTGACTAAGAATCTAAATGCATTGCCCACAAAATTGTGACTTTTTACCAACAAATAAACAGTGTAAAACCAATAATAAATTTCCCCATTAAATGTACAATAAAAAAGCCCAATAAACCCTATTCTGACCTTAGACTATGTTGATATCAGCATCAGAAGATGTGAACAGAAACCACAACACAGTGCGGGATTTGTCACAAGATGTTCACCCCCAGCACCAGTCAGATCCTATTGACTAATAGTTTACATTAGGTTATGTCCCAAGTTCTGTCAAAATATAGAATGTAGAGGCAGCAGCAGCATGGAGGACAGTATAGAGCAGCACTTAGCAATGTAAACTGTGAATCCAGGATGGGTATTAGAGTTAACACTTACTAGATTGTCTCGGTGTCTCCATCTGTCTTTTTTTCAGCCTCTCTCTTCTGCCCTTTCCATTGATTTCTATGGGCCACTGTAACCTGATCCCTTATAGAATTCACAAGTCCTGAGACAGACTTTAGCAATAATATGAGTGGAGAAATTTTTTTTTTTTTTTTTTTTTATGGGAGTCCTGTCAAACCTACATCTATCCAATAGTGATGGTGCACCCTAGTGATAACATACTGTAATGGGAAACTCCCTTTAAAGCTGAAATGTTTCAATTCTCATCAATGTAAGTTATATGAAACAAGCCACACAAGTTAGGCTGCATTCACATTACGTTTTTGAGCTTACGGGAACCGGATCCAGCTGGGGGGTAGTGAAAACCATGTGCTCCTGTATCCCAGCCCATATCTCATTCATTTCAATGAGCCGACCGGAGTCAGATATGGGACAAAAATGAGCTGACTATCCTTTTTTTGGGCGGACCTAAAACCGCAGCATACCTCAGTTTTAGGTCTGGTCAGAAAACCAGACATGAGCCGACTGGAGTCACTATCTGACTCCGGTCGGCTCATTGAAATGAATGATAAATGGGCCAGGTCTGGCTGGGATACGGGAGTGCCCGGTTTTCATTCCTCCCAGCTGGATCCGGTTCCCATAAGCTCAAAACTTAATGTGAAGGTAGCCATAAATGGGCACTGTCAGATATAAAAATGTTTTATCTGTTGTACATCTTGGCAAAATAATAGTTTTTCTAATATACCTCTTTAAAAAAATGTCACATTCTATTAACCCCTTAACGACAATGGATGTAAATGTACGTCATGGTGCAGTGGTACTTAATACACCATGACGTACACTTACGCTTTGCCATGACCGCGAGCACTGGCCATGCACGGCAGGTTCCGGCTGCTATCAACAGCCAGGAACCCGTCGGTAATGGCGCGGATGTCCGCCATTAACCCCTCAGATGCCGTGATCTATACCGATCACGACTACTGTGGCAGTGCGGTCAGTAAAATGTATGATCAGATTGCCTGTATCACTGCTGCAGGGATCCGATCATCCATGATGGCGGACGGAGGTCCCCTCCCCTGCCTCAGTCCATCTCCAGGGGTCTTCTGCCCTGGTCTGAGATCGAGCAGACCAGAGCAGAAAATCGCCGATAACACTGATCAGTGCTACGTCCTATGCATAGCACTGAACAGTATTAGAAATCAAATGATTACTATAAATAGTCCCCTATGGGAACTATTAAAGTGTAAAAAACAAAGTTTGAAAAATGTAAAAATAGGTGAAAAATCCCCTCCCCCAATAAAAAAGTTAATCCTCCGTTTTTCCCATTTTACCCCCAAAAAAGCGCGTGATGACAGGGTAATGATGAAGGGGGGGGGGGGATGATGACAGGGTAATGATGATGAAGGGGGGAATGATGACAGGGTAATGATGATGACCGGGTAATGATGAAGGGGGGGATGATGACAGGCGGTAATGATGAAGGGGGGGATGATGACAGGCGGTAATGATGAAGGGGGGGATGATGACAGGGTAATGATGAAGGGGGGTATGATGACAGGGGTCTGGATGATGACAGGTGATGATGATGAGGTTGTTAATGACGGGGGTCTGGATGATGACAGGGGGGGATGATGTATTTCCCACCCTAGGCTTATACTCGAGTCAATAACTTTTCCTGGGTTTTTGGGTTGAAATTAGGGGCCTCGGCTTATATTCGGGTCGGCTTATACTCGAGTATATACGGTACTATAAAAAGCAGAATCATATAGGCATTTATAATGAAAAATACAAAGAACAAGGTGTTGGTATAAAGTAGGTTCTCATAGAATGCAGTATTCAGAGTATATCAATAGAAAGTTGCACTTCCCCAATAGATAAATGACAGCTTAGTAATAATAGAATAGAAGCAAAAAATATATGGGATTAGGGAATATGCTAACAATAAATATAGAACAAGTACAAAGACTGACTCAAATTTAACTTAAAGGGGTACTCCGGTGCTTACACATCTTATCCCCTATCCAAAGGATAGGGGATAAGATGCCTGATCGCAGGAGTCCCGCCGCTGGGGACCCCTGGGATCTTGCACGCGGCACCCCATTTGTAATCAGTCCCCGGAGCGTGTTCGCTCCTCAATGCAAGCCTACGGGAGGGAGCGTAATCAGACCCAGAGCGAACACTGATTACAAATGGGGTGCGGCGTGCAAGATCACGGGGGTCCCCAGTGGCGGGACTACCGCGATCAGGCATCTTATCCCCTATCCTTTGGATAGGGGATAAGATGTCTAAATACCGAAGAACCCCTTTAAAGCTCTGCAATATACCCGCCATGTCAGGGGTCAGTGTTTCCCAACCAGGGTGCCTCCAGATGTTGCAAAACTACAACCTACAGCATGCCCAGACAGCCTTTGGGTCTTCCAGCAGGACAATGACCCCAAACATACCTCAAAAAGCCCCCAGAAATGGATGACAACAAAGCGCTAGAGAGTTCTGAAGTGGCAGCAATGAGTCCAGATCTAAATCACATTGAACATCTGTGAAGAGATCTTAAAGGGGTATTCCAGTGAAAAACTTTTTTTTTTTAATCAACTGGTGCCAGAAAGTTACAGATTTGTAAATTACTTCTATTACAAAATCTTAATCCTTCCTGTACTTATTAGCTGCTGAATACTACAGAGGAAATTATTTTCTTTTTGAAACACAGAACTGTCTGCTGACATCATGAGCACAGTGCTCTCTGCTGATATCTCTGTCCATTTTAGGAACTGTCCAGAACAGCATATGTTTGCTATGGGGATTTCCTTTAATGCTGGACACTTCCTAAAAATGGGAAACACTGACCTAGGTAGATACCAGAACACCTACAATCCCGACGCACGTTTTGCATATGGGCTTCGTCAGGGGGGCGTACCTATACGCCTTGCGGGCTTTGTACCATTACTACTTATTTCTGTTCTTATTATAATTTATTACCTGTTTTTATTACCTGTTTTTACATAACAAGACATTTGGCAGCACTGTACACGAAAGTTCCTGTCTCGTTTACATTCACATAAATCCAAGCACCTTGGAAGCGGCTTTATTTGTACCATTTCTACAAATACCAAGGCAATTCGGTAATATCTACAATCCTCAGATGATCCTAAGTCATACTCTTTTTTTTTTTTTTTTACAAATTTTCACTTAAGTCTTTTTTTTTATTACTGTATAATCTTGAACATAATGTGTGAATAACCAAGATATAATTCTTCCAGCCGGGAGAGACATTTACTAGAATGCCTGACAACTGTTACCAAACAGTTTATGTTACTTTCTGCTCTTCAGCAAAGGTTGTTTTTTGTGTAATAAAAAAGTTATACAACTTTCCGATTTGCTTTCTGTATCCGTTCCTCACGGCTTTATACATCTTAACTTGCTGCTCCCATTCAGTGGAATCTTCATTGCCTGCATCCAGTGGATAAAAATCTCTCCTGGCTTACATGCCAAGATCTTATTGAGTGGATGGGCATATATATATATATATATATATATATATATATATATATATATATATATGAGAATCGGCAGGAATAGCCTTCTAAGGTGTGTTGCCATAGTTTTTCATAAACATGAAGCCTTGTAATCATTTTTTCCTCCACGCCTTCTAAAAATCATAACTCTTTTATATTTTCATCCACAGACTAGTATGAGGGCTTGTTTTTTGCGCGACCAGTTGTCCTTTGTAATGACATCACTCATTATATCATAAAATGTATGGCGCAACCAAAAAACACTATTTTTGTGGGGAAATTAAAACGAAAAACGCAATTTTGCTAATTTTGGAAGGTTTTGTTTTCACGCCGTACAATTTATGGTAAAAATGACGTGTGTTCTTTATTCTGAGGGTCAATACAATTAAAATGATACCAATTATTACATACTTTTCTATTATTGTTGTGCTTAAAAAAAATCACAAACTTTTTAACCAAATTAGTACGTTTATAATCCCTTTATTTTGATGACCTCTAACTTTTTTATTTTTCCGTATAAGTGGCGGTATGGGGGCTCATTTTTTGCGCCATGATCTGTACTTTTTTTTATACCACATTTGCATATAAAAAACTTTTAATACATTTTTTATAATATTTTTTTTAATAAAATGTATTAAAAAAGTAGGAATTTTGGACTTTTTTTTTTTTTTTCGTTCACGCCGTTCACCGTACGGGATCATTAACATTTTATTTTAATAGTTCGGACATTTACGCACGCGGCGATACCAAATATGTCTATAAAAAATGTTTTTTACGCTTTTTGGGGGTAAAATAGGAAAAAACGGACGTTTTACTTTTTTATTGGGGGAGGGGATTTTTCACTTTTTTTTTTACTTTTACTTTTACATTTTTTTTTACACTTGAATAGTCCCCATAGGGGACTATTCATAGCAATACCATGATTGCTAATACTGATCTGTTCTATGTATAGGACATAGAACAGATCAGTATTATCGGTCATCTCCTGCTCTGGTCTGCTCGATCACAGACCAGAGCAGGAGACGCCGGGAGCCGCACGGAGGAAGGTGAGGGGACCTCTGTGCGGCGTTATGAATGATCGGATCCCCGCAGCAGCGCTGCGGGCGATCCGATCGTTCATTTAAATCGCGAACTGCCGCAGATGCCGGGATCTGTATTGATCCCGGCACCTGAGGGGTTAATGGCGGACGCCCGCGAGATCGCGGGCGTCGGCCATTGCCGGCGGGTCCCTGGCTGCGATCAGCAGCCGGGATCAGCCGCGCATGACACGGGCATCGCTCCGATGCCCGCGGTTATGCACAGGACGTAAATGTACGTCCTGGTGCGTTAAGTACCACCTCACCAGGACATACATTTACGTCCTGCGTCCTTAAGGGGTTAAAGGGGTACTCCGGTGAAAAACTTTTTTTTTTTTTTTTTTTAATCAACTGGCTCCAGAAAGTTAAACAGATTTGTAAATTACTTCTATTAAAACATCTTAATCCTTCCAGTACTTATTAGCTGCTGAATACTACAGAGGAAATTCTTTTCTTTTTGGAACGCTCTCTGGTGACATCACAAGCACGGTGCTCTCTGCTGACATCTCTGTCCATTTTAGGAACTGTCCAGAGTAGAAGAAAATCCCCATAACAAACATATGCTGCTCTGGACAGTTCCTAAAATGGACAGAGATGTCGGCAGAGAGCACTGTGCTTGTGATGTCACCAGAGAACACTGTGTTCAAAAAAGAAAAGAATTTCCTCTGTAGTATTCAGCAGCTAATAAGTACTGGAAGGATTAAGATTTTTTTAATAGAAGTAATTTACAAATCTGTTTAACTTTCTGGCACCAGAAATTCAGAAGTGTGAATGGGAGTGCGGAATCCCATAGAAGTCTATGGGCTTTCATTTGAGGCAGAATTCTGCAAGTGGAAATTCCGACCGTGTGAATGTATGGGACCTGTCCTGTTATGGAAATAGGTCCCACTGACTGTATGGACACTGGGGGGTTAACATGTGCCGAACAAGGTTGGGCCCTCCCACAGGTCGGGGTGGGAACTAGGGGAGGATAGTTACGCCCATAGGGGATATAGGAGACTCTCCTGCTTCCTCCCCTCCTCTTACCTCACCAGCAACGAGAGACGTCCCGCCCTCCTGCCCCTATTGGTTTGTTATGATTTGTAATGTTTTCTTGTATTTATGTCTATTTAGGCCCGCGCTCCGGTTGTTCGGCGCGTGGGCTTGCTTGTGCAGCCTTTTTTTAAAAAAAAAAATAGGAAAATTTTATGAAACATAAAAAAAAGAAAAATAATAAAATAAATAAAGTTTTTGCTATAAAAAAAAATAAAAAAATACGCGCTCACCTGCTGAGTCCATTTGCGGCAAGGGGATAAAGGGGTACTCCGGTGGAAAAGATTATTATTTTTTTTTTAATCAACTGGTGCCAGAAAGTTAAACAGATTTGTAAATTACTTCTATTAAAAAAAATCTTAATCCTTCCAGTACTTATCAGCTGTTGTATGCTCCACAGGAAGTTCTTTGCTTTTTGAATTTCTTTTCTTTCTGACCACAGTGCTCTCTGCTGACACCTCTGTCCGTGTCAGGAACTGTCCAGAGCAAGAGATGGTGATTTTCTCCTGCTCTGGAAAGTTCCTGACACGGACAGAGGAGTCAGCAGAGAGCACTGTGGTCAGACTGGAAAGAAATTCAAAAAGAAAGGAACTTCCTCTGGAGCATGCAGCAGCTGATAAGTACTGGAAGGATTAAGATTTTTTAATAGAAGTCATTTACAAATCTGTTTAACTTTCTGGCACCAGTTGATTTAAAAATAATTATTTTCCACCGGAGTACCCCTATTTGGGTTCTGTTTTGATCTTATTGTTCCGATCCGTGCAGCTGTCTGCCATGTTGCCCGCTCCTTGCCTGGTGTGTAATCCCCCTGGCACCTTTAGCCTCTGATTTGCAATCCCTTCATTACCTGCCATCAATGTTATAGTCTTCTGAAGACACAGGCGCCTCGCTGCTGCTGGGAAACTGTCCTGAAGGCTACCTGTCACTGTGAATCATTAAAGAAGGTAGAAAACAAAGGGTGGTTCATGTTATGGAGGACATTTATCTTTACTAACGTGTTTCTTGATCACAGCACATGTTTTATTGGATTCCTGGTGTCACTGACATTCTTCATAGAGGGTATTAGGAGTTAACGTCCCTGTGCAAGCAGTGGGGCCATGTGAGAGGTTGGGCCGGCCTTGTTTATATATCAACATTATTATCTTTTATGGTGGTGTTTCCCCAACCAGGGTGCCTCCAGCTGTTGCAAAACTACAACTCCCAGCATGCCCGGACAGCCAACGGCTGTCCGGGCATGCTGGGAGTTGTAGTTTTGCAACAGCTGGAGGCACCCCGGTTGGGAAAGACTGTTTTATGAAGATCGATATATTCTGCATTGCTAAACAAGGTAATATCTTTACATCAGGATCTGCATCACCTTAAAGGGGTAGTCCAGTGGTGAACAACTTATCCCCTATCCTAAGTATAGGGGATAAGTTTGAGATCGCGGGGGGTCCGACCGCTGGGGCCCCCTGTGATCTCCTGTACGGAGCCCTGACAGCCAGCGGGAAGGGGGCGTGTCGCCCTCCGCACGAAGCGGCGCGCCGACACGCCCCCTCAATACAACTCTATGGCAGAGCCGAAGCGCTGCTTTCGGCAATCTCCGGCTCTGCCATAGAGATGTATTGAGGGGGCGTGTTGGCCGCCGCTTCGTGCGGAGGTCGACACCCGCTATCTGGCCGGAGAGCCGGGGCCCCGTACAGAGAGATCGCAGGGGGCCCCAGCGGTCGGACCCCCCACTATCTCAAACTTATCCCCTATCCTTAGGATAGGGGATAAGTTTTTCACCACTGGACTACCCCTTTAATCACGAATATGGCTGCTATAGTATTCTAGGGAACCCATACCAAACTGTATTATAAAAGCTTCCCCCTCCCATAGACTTGCATTGAGGGGGCGGGGCTTGATATCATGAGGGGGGCGGGGCTATGACATCATGAGCTCCCAGTGCCGGTTCCTGCATTCAGAACAGTTTGTTCCAAACGCTGTTTAAAGTTAAACTGGTTATTTCGGTAGTCAGGACAAACAAGAAACAGGGCAGACCTTTATTGGGACAAAAAAATTGGGATCTTTTCCATGCTTAGCCTGTATGCACTGCACTTTAAAGGGGTACTCCCATGGGGGGGGGGGGGGGAATGTTTTTTTTGTCAACTGGTGTCAGTAAGTTAAACAGATTTGTAAATTACTTCCATTGAAAAATCGTAATCCTTCCAGTACTTATAAGCTGCTGAATACTACAGAGGAAATGGTTTTCTTTTTGGAACACAGAGCTCTCTGCTGACATCATGACCACAGTGCTCTCTGCTGACATCTCTGTCCATTTTAAGAACTGTCCAGAGTAGGAGAAAATCCCCAGAGCAAACATATGGTGCTCTGGACAGTTCCTAAAATGGACAGAGATCTCAGCAGAGAGCACTGTGCTCATGATGTTAGCAGAGAGCTCGGTGTTCCAAAAAGAAAAGAATTTCCTTTGTAGTATTCAGCAGCTAATAAGTACTGGAAGGATTAAGATTTTTTCAATAGAAGTCATTTACTAATCTGTTTAACTTTCTGGCACCAGATGATTTAAAAAAAAAAAAAAAAAAGGTTTCCAGTTGCCCATAGCAACCAATCAGATCGCTTCTTTCATTTTTAACAAGGCCTCTGCAAAATGAAAGAAGCGATCTGATTGGTTGCTATGGGCAACTCAGCAACTTTTCCTCTGGACGGGTTTTGATAAATCTCCCCCTATTTGACTTGCGATTCTACCTGGGTAATTTATGTTTTAATTTGCCCCTGTAGAAGTTATATGTGGGCCAAACCATGTGAAGCTTGTGAATCATCACTATAGTATAAAGGAAAAAAAAATGGATTTACCCGTGTCCAAACACTTTTCTGAAGTTGGACACGTAAAGAAAGATCTTAAAGGGGTACGCCGCTGTACTGTTTCAAACGCTGGAGCAGGTGTCTGGAGCTGGGGATGTCATAGCCCTGCCCCCTCATGACATCACGGCCCGCCCCCTCAATGCAAGTCTATGGGAGGGGGTGTGACGGTGTCACGCCCCCTCCCGTAGACTTGCATTGAGGGGGTGGGGCGTGACATTATGAGTAGGCGGGGCTATGACATCACAAGCTCCCGATGCCGGCTCCAGCATTTGGAACAGTACAGCGGAGTACCCCTTTAAGTTTGTAGCTATTGATCATGTACCAGTCCCACCGAAAGGATTTGATCGATTAGCACTATCGCCTAAGAGAGAGTTGTGGTGGATTCACCAACTGAATTCCCTACAACCCCATGGTCTGAATATTGAATTTAATGTGGTTAAAATTTGGTTTGCATTGTTGATGGGGGGAGGGGGGGGGGGTGAGGTGTGATACCCCATGGTTTCCTCTTGGTTCTCCAGCCCCTCTCCTGGGTGTATATAGACAAATATTGTTATAAAATTATGCTATAGAATTAATATTATTTTGATTATATAGTTTTGTGAATAGGTGATAATTTTTTCTTTTTTCTTGATTTGTTTCAGATTATTATGTGAAATAAACCAATTTCTTGGAGAAGACGCTTCCTGCTCTGCTTTTATTTGATATATGTAATTGTGTGATCAATAAAATGTTATTTGAGAATTTCTTTTGGGCATTTGTTCTGTTGTACATAATTGTTGATGGGTCAAATTGTGCATCAGAATGGAGGCATTGAATAGAGGGATATATTTGTACTATTTAGTTTTTCCCCCTCTATATATATTAGTATTATTCTTTTCCTTTATTAACTCTTAATTATAATTTGACTTTCCAGTTTATTATTTACTTTGGTCGCATTTTAAAATTCTTATTTTTGTATTTTTTGTATTCATTTTTTTTTTTATTTTATTATTTACTTTCTCCTTTTATTCATCAATTATCCATTTATTTTCATCTCTATGTAAGGGTTTATGTGCCTGATTCCTATTTGGACAGAGAGGTGTACCCAGTAAAGAAGTACTTGTGCTGCTGAAATAGTGGGCACACTCCAGGTTTATCTGTAGGTGGGTAGAGTGAGACATGGAGGGACTTAACGGGACCAAGTATCTCACCCCCCCCCCCCCATTGACTGCCATTTTTGTCGCATCTGATTGGTGTGAGAGGTGAGTGGTCCTACAGTGTTGGGAGTTTAGTACATAATGGGTGACAGAGTGGTTGCCACCACCGGTCATATCTAATAGTCCGTTTTACTGGGAGTGCTATATTAAAATTTTTATATTTTTAATTTTAATTTTATTTATTTTTTTTATAATTTTTTTATTTTTTACTCATTCATTTTGATAAAATCTCTCTCTCTCTCTCTCTCTCTATATATATATATATCTATATAATTTTTTTATCATCTTTTTCCTTGCATTGCCGTGTTCCTGACCCCATTGTTCCATGACCTGACCTTGCTCCTGTGCCGCCTGCCTATTGACCTCCTGCTAGGTTACTGACTTCGCATCTGTGCCACCTGCCCTGACCTTCTGATATCCAGACCACAAGTTGCCGTATTCCTCCTGTGCTTCGAATCTCCTCAGCCGCCTGTGTGGTCGAGTCGTGCCAGGGTAGGGACCTGGGTGCCGCCTGCCGCAGCAAGACCTTCCCGCTTTGTGGTGGGCTCTGGTGAAAACCAGCAGCACCTTAGACTCCGCTTCCTGGCTCAGCCCACTTCATCTACCACACAGGTCCAGCAGATCCACTACTACCCTGAGTGCTACAGCCTACTGCCGTGAGTATTACAATTAGTAATATTTTTTCTTTTCTTTTTACTATTATTATATTTGCATTATTTACAGAACTCTCCCCATACCCTTACATTCAATGCCTCTCATAGAGATTACCTATCTTATCCAAGTATAACTTTAAGTATAAAATTTTTGCTTTGCACAGGCTGATCATCCTTTCTGCGCAGGCGCAGTGTGATTTTCACATGCTCCGGGCGCCACTACACCTATACAGAGCCGGTAAGCGTCTTTCTCCTTATGTTATGCAGTGTTACGTATTGGGTCCAGGCACCAGAAAGATGACCGGGCCAAATTATTTAAAACACCATAATTTCGGTATTTTATTAATCTACCTCCCAAAAAAAAAATAAAAAAAAAAAAACCAGAAAAGAAAAGGATCAAAAAGGGATATCTCAAAATGGTATCCCAAAATGTTACCAATAAAAACAAAAAAGTTTTCCCGTAAAAAAAGAAGAGCCCTAACATAGCAAAATATAAAGAAGTTATGGATGATCTTTTAACGTGGCATTATTATTATTATTATTGTAACGATACATTATTATTATTATTATTATTATATTTTATTTTAAATGTTTCTATTTGGGCCTATATAATGCCCATATAAATTTGGTATCGCTGTAGTCGTACTGACCCACAGAATGAAGCTGTGATGTTCCTGTTACCGTCAATTTCAAATGCAAACAATGAATAACAGAATTTGAAATAAATGTAAAATAAATAAAAAATAAGATATTTAAAAACAAGATATAAGGTCGGGATATGAGGACAAGGGCATCGTTGTTGCTTTTCCTCCTTCACAGGGTTTAGGTAGGAAGAGCGGGCAACGCCGGGGTACTCTGCTAGTATGTACCTAGAATACAAGAATATCTACAGGAACAAAGTGCATATACCAACCTAACTAGAATAGTTTCAGCCATGTACACAACCCCTAAAGTCTATGTTTAGCACCTGCAAGCCCTATATTTCTATATTCTAAAGAGTAGAAGAAATAGAAATCCGCAGAACTCAACATGCAATCATTTCTATGCATAGAAGCTGGCCTGTACATTGCCTGCATTACTTCTAATGACCAGTTCCTAAATAAAGAAATTATTTCTTCTACAACTTCGACCAGTGTTTCCCAACCAGGGTTCCTCAAGCTGTTGCTAAAACTACAACTCTCAGCATGCCCGGACAGCCGTTGGCTGTCCGGGCATGCTGGGAATTGTAGTTTTGCAACAGCTGGAGGCACACTGGTTGGGAAACCCTGCCTTGGACTATTGACTGCTTTAGTGCCGATTGTGCACCACTTTATATGCATAAGCCGTTCCATACCGGAGGACTATGTGAAATAAATCCATACGAGATGTATACAGAAGTGCCACTGCATCACAGTCATTTGCATGACGTCTAAGAAAATAGTGCTTGCCCTATAGAAGTGATCCCCAACCGGTGACTCTCTTGCTGCTACAAAGCTACAATTCCCATACTTGTATTTTTGTAACAGCTGGAGAGCCCTTTGTTAGAAAACGATGTAAATTCACCAAAAAATAAATAAATAAATAAACTATGGGGGGGGGGGGGGGGGGGGGTATTTCTCATAGTCTGTGTAGGTGCACCATGTGTACTTCCCCCATATTTAGCAAAGTGGTGCATGTTCTTCATACATAGCAAAAAGAAGTTCAGATGTAGAAGAGTTTCGTGGTGCGGGCTGGGGTAAAATAGCACAAAAATTTTACCTTTTAAAATAATAATAATAATAATAATAATAATAAAAACCTGCAGTTGATAAAATACTGACCAATGCAAAAAGCCAATCGTGCCACCCTACATTCACATTGTTTTCTTGAATAAGCCTAAATGAGTTGTGCAAAAATTTGTGACAATGATAATAACCCCCCCCCCCCCCCTCACCCCATGTAGGTCCCCATACTATCCAGAACATAATCCTGTCCGGCTGCAGCATCATTTTTGTCCCAGTTGAAGCACAGGCTGGGACAAAGTCCAGGAAGTGAGGGTGGGACTAGTCCTATCTGTCCTATCAGAGTGCAGCATGAAAACCGAGAGGAGGGGGTTACAGAGCAGCCTGCAGTGATTGGAAGAAGAGACCCAGCACAGCACATCAGACTCAGGGAGGAAGTGAATGCATAGTGAGGGAGGGAGGGTGCAGTGTTTGCCTCTGACACGCCCCCTCCTGAGCAGAGTATGTCAGAATGAGTGAGCAGAAGAACGGAGGGATTTGTGAGCCAAATACAGAAGTTAGACACACACACACACAAAAGACATGTAAAGAATCTGTAGGACCTAGTGAGGAACATACTGATGCTTTCAATGTGGAAACACATAAGACCATGAAATTCCAACATTTGG
Organism: Hyla sarda; assembly: GCF_029499605.1. Taxonomy (NCBI): domain Eukaryota; kingdom Metazoa; phylum Chordata; class Amphibia; order Anura; family Hylidae; genus Hyla; species Hyla sarda. Next base: position 406,792,518 of record NC_079191.1, read on the forward strand.
TATTATACCATAGAAAATTGGCCTTGTTTGGTGGATAGGCTATGTCTGCAATAATGTCATTTGCCAGAACATGACTTTTATGACAGACACACAGCAAGGGGTTTCAAGTCCTATGAGGGGACCAGTACCTTAAAGGGGTACTCCGGTGAAAAACTTTTTTTTTTTTTAAATCAACCGGTGCCAGAAAGTTAAACAGATTTGTAAATTACTTCTATTAAAAAATCTTAATCTTAATAAGCTACTTATTAGCTGCTGAATGCTATAGTGGAAATTCTTTTCTTTTTGAAACACAGAACTGTCTGCTGACATCACGAGCACAGTGCTCTCTGCTGACATCTCTGTCCATTTTTAGGAACTGTCCAGGGTAAAAGGAAATCCCCATAGCAAACATATTCTGTTCTGAACAGTTCATAAAATGGACAGAGATGTCAGCAGAGAGCACTGTGCTTGTGATGTCAGCAGACAGTTCTGTGTTTCAAAAAGAAAAGAATTTCCGCTGTAGTATTCAGCAGCTAATAAGTACAGGAAGGATTAAAGAGTAGCTCCCACCATCCTATATTTTTTTTTCTGTTCCTGCCTACTGCCAATCTATCCCTAACCCCTTCCCTGTTTTTAATTTTTCTTTTTATTATATTAAAAATAACTTTTTGTCTGCCTGGTAGTGTGCTCGCTACCAGGCAGACTTCCCCAGCAGGCACCACGTCACTGATGCCTGTTGGGGACAACACTTCCGCCCTTAGTTTATCTACACAGGGTGCCTCCAGCTGTTTCACCACTACAACTCCCAGCTTGCCCTGACATCTATTGGTTGTCAGGGCATGCTGGGAGTTGTAGTAGTGAAACAGCTGGAGGCACCCTGTGTAGATAAACTATAAGTTAGGGCCATGCGGCGCTACCCCGTTCCCTCCGTCAAACCCCCATATCCCGTTCCCTACATCACAAACACCCCCCCCCCCCCGCCCGCATATCACGTTCCCTCAATCACAAACCCCCCGCCCCGCATACCCCGTTCCCTTCATCACAAACCCCCCCCCCCCCCCCCCCGCCCGCATATCCCGTTCCCTCCATCACAAACCCCCTGCCCCGCATACCCCGTTCCCTCCGTTCTGATACCTGCAGAGTCCGGCAGCGGGTGTGCAGGGACAGCAGCGGCGACGACATGTGCGGGAGGAGTGGCCTCCCAGCCAGTGGCCGGGGAGCCAATGCGCTCGCTCCCGCCTGTCTGAATGACAGGCAGGGAGCGAGAGCAGCCTAAATGAAAAAGGACTGATTGCCACTCCAAAATCAGTCCTTTTTCAGGCGTGACGTCACGCCAGGCTGCAGCCGGCCACTAGGAGGGTGACCCCTAGTGGCCGGTTTTTAAACGTAAATTTTACCCTGATAATCCCCCCCAAAAATAATGACAATATATTAGAGATATGTTGTAGTACATAAGTTGGTGACAGTGCCCATTTAAGATTTTTTAATAGAAGTAATTTACAAATCTGTTTAACTTTCTGGCACTAGTTGATTTTAAAAAAAATAAGTTGAGCACCCCTTTAACCCCTTAACGACGCAGGACGTAAATGTACGTCCTGGTGATGTGGTACATTTACGTCCTGAGCATAACCGCGGGCTTCGGAGCGATGCCGGCATCATGCGCGGGAGGTCCCAGCTGTGGATCGCAGCCAGGGACCCACCGGTAATGGCGGACACCCACGATCCCGCGGATTTCCGCCAATAACCCCTCAGATGCCGTGATCAATACAGATCACGGCATCTGCAGCATCGCGGTCACTTAACAGGATGATCGGATCGCCCGCAGCACTGCCGCGGCGATCCGATCATCCTGCACGGCAGACAGAGGTCCCCTCACCTGGCTCTGCTGCCTTCCGGGAGTCTTCTGCTCTGATCTGCCTTCCCGCAGACCAGAGCAGAAGATGACCGATAACCCTGATCAGTGCTATGTCCTATACATAACACTGAACAGGATTAGCAATTGAGGGATTGCTATAAATAGTCCCCTATGGGGACTATAAGAGTGTAAAAATAAAAGTAAAAAAAATAAAGTTAAAAAAAATGTGAAAAACCCCCTCCCCCAATAAAAACGTACATTATCCCATTTTCCCGATTTTACTCCCAAAAAGTGTAAAAAAACTATTTTATATACATATTTGGTATCGCCACATGTGTAAATATCTGAACTATTAAAATAAAATGTAAATGATCCCGTACGGTGAACGGCGTGAACGTAAAGAAAAAAAAAAATCCAAAATAGCTGCTTTTTTTTTTATTAGATTTTATTCCAAAAAAAATTTATAAAAAATGTAATAAAAGTTTTGTATAAGCAAATATGGTATTAATAAAAAGTACAGATTACAGCGCAAAAAATGAGCCCTCATACCACCGCTTATACGGAAAAATGAAAAAGTTATAGGTCTTCAAAATAGGGGGATTTTAAACGTACTAATTTGGTTAAAAAGTTTGCGATTTTTTTTAAGCGCAACAGTAATAGAAAAGTATATAATCATGGGTATCATTTTAATCATATTGACCCAGAAAATAAAGAACACATGTCATTTTTACCATAAATTGTACGGCGTGAAAACAAAACCTTCCAAAATTTGCAAAATTCTGGTTTTCTTTTTAATTTCCCCACACAAATAGTATTTTTTGGTTGCGCCATACATTTAATGATACAATGAGTGATGGCATTACAACGGCCAACTGTTCGCGCAAAAAACAAGCCCTCATACTAGTCTGTGGATGAAAATATAAAAGAGTTATGATTTTGTGAAGGCGAGGAGGAAAAAACGAAAACGTAAAAATAAAATTGTCTTAGCCCTTAAGGTCCAAATGGGCTGCGTCCTTAAGGGGTTAAAGTGATCCCTTTCGGGTATGTACACACATGCATATTTTAATAAGTATTTTGCAGCAGCTGATAAGTACTGGAAGGGTTAAGATTTTTAAATAGAAGTCATTTAAAAATCTGTTTAACGTTCTGGCACCAGCTGATTTAAAAAAAAAAATATATATATATATATATATATATATATATAATTCACTGGATTACGCCTTTAAAACAGTGTTTCCCAACCAGGGTGCCTACAGCTGTTGCAAAACTACAACTCCCAGCATACCTGGACAGGCATGTCCGGGCATGCTGGGAGTTGTAGTTTTGCAACAGCTGGAGGCACCCTGGTTGAAAAGCACTTCCTTAAAAAGTAGTCCTATTGATTAGAAAAGAACTTGTGCACGCAACCCGACCGCCCAGAGCATGCAGCGTCTCTCCGTGACGCACTCTGCACAACGCTGGAGTTACACTTTAAGTCGCATGATGAAAAAAAAAAATCACAGGACTTGCAATGAGAAAAACGCAGGGGATAAAACTTTAAATAAAAAACATCTATACTAATACATATAATTTTTTTGGGGGGTGGGGGGGGGGAGGTGTCACAAAAATTGCATCAGTTGACAAAAAAGAAAAAAAAAAATATTTCCGGCGATTTTTTTATTTTTTTTTTCATACAAAAAATAAATTTAAAAAAATTAAAATAAATAGATATTTCTCATTCATAAGAATAGGCGTTTATTCCACGGATTTAATGAACTCTATAATGGTGTCGGAGAACTCCAAAGAGCCAGACTCTGAATGTTATTGCTTATTCATACAGACAGGAGCAGATCCCAGCAGAGAACATCTGGGAAATACGTTTTCTTAACTTTTTACCCAAATAAAAATAATGTAAAACTTGTACCCGTAGATTGCTGCGGACAACTGTGCTAGTAATAAATAATATGTGCATAAAGTATTGTGGATCCAGGTGGACATTTACATGTAGCTGCGGCTGATGGTGGATGTTGTTGTGGAATGAAGAAGAACAGCAGTAAAAGTTAAGAAATGGGGTATTGAGGGGGATTAAGCAGTGGGGGGGGGGGCGGGGGGGGGGGGGCTCCATATGTCAGAGCAATCAAGTCACATCAGTGTTTTCCAACCAGAATGCCTCCAGCTGTTGCAAAACTACAACTCCTAGCATGCCCGGACAGCCGAAGGCTGTCCGGGCATGCTGGGAGTTGTAGTTTTGCAACAGCTGGAGGCATCCTGATTGGGAAACACTGATTCACGTTAAAGGGGTTGTCCAGGAATAGAAATCCGGAGCTAATTTCTTCCAAAAACAGCACCGCCTCTGTCCTCTGGTCGTGCATGGTATTGCAACTTGTCTCCATTCACTTCAATGGAACTGAGCTGCGATACCACACACAACCTGAGGACAGGGTACTCCGCTGCTAGACCTGTCTGATAGTGGGGGTCAGGCCGCTGGGGACCCCCGCGATCTCCACCATGGCCTCCCGGTCATCAGGTGCACAGAGGGAACTCCGCTCCCTGCAGGATGACTGTCGATCACAGCCGCGCCCCCTCTATTCATTACTATGGGAGGAGGCGTGACGGCTAAGTACTAGCCGTCACGCCCACTCCCATAGACATGAATGGAGGGGGGCGTGGCTTTAAGTCCCGATTACGGAAGCCTTAGGCTTCCATGACCGTAACGCCGCAGCAACGGACCAGAGATCCGGATACTGGGACCCCCCCCCTGCATTCAGACATGTTATCCCCTATGCTTTGAATAGTAGTTAATAAAACAAGTACAGGGGGGGGCATTTATATGGATACACCTGAATAAAATGGGAATGGTTGGTGATATTAACTTCCTGTTTGTGGCACATTGGTATATGTGAGGGGGGAAACTTTTCAAGATGGGTGGTGACAATGGTGGCCATTTTGAATCCAACTTTTGTTTTTTCAATACGAAGAGGGTCATGTGACACATCAAACTTATTGGGAATTTCACAAGAAAAACAATGATGTGCTTGGTTTTAACGTAACTTTATTCTTTCATGAGTTATTTACAAGTTTCTGACCACTTATAAAATGTGTTCAATGTGCTGCCCATTGTGTTGGATTGTCAATGCAACCCTCTTCTCCCACTCTTCACACACTGATAGCAACACCGCAGGAGAAATGCTAGCACAGGCTTCCAGTATCCGTATACACTGCTATATACTACTATATACACCGCAGGAGAAATGCTAGCACAGGCTTCCAGTATCCGTATACACTGCTATATACTACTATATACACCGCAGGAGAAATGCTAGCACAGGCTTCCAGTATCCGTATACACTGCTATATACTACTATATACACCGCAGGAGAAATGCTAGCACAGGCTTCCAGTATCTGTATACATTGCTATATACTACTATATACACCGCAGGAGAAATGCTAGCACAGGCTTCCAGTATCCCTATACACTGCTATATACTACTATATACACCGCAGGAGAAATGCTAGCACAGGCTTCCAGTATCCGTATACACTGCTATATACTACTATATACACCGCAGAAGAAATGCTAGCACAGGCTTCCAGTATCCGTATACACTGCTATATACTACTATATACACCACAGGAGAAATGCTAGCACAGGCTTCCAGTATCCGTATACACTGCTATATACTACTATATACACCGCAGAAGAAATGCTAGCACAGGCTTCCAGTATCCGTATACACTGCTATATACTACTATATACACCGCAGGAGAAATGCTAGCACAGGCTTCCAGTATCCTTATACACTACTATATACACCACAGGAGAAATGCTAGCACAGGCTTCCAGTATCCGTATACACTGCTATATACTACTATATACACCGCAGGAGAAATCCTAGCACAGGCTTCCAGTATCCTTATACACTGCTATATACTACTATATACACCGCAGGAGAAATGCTAGCACAGGCTACCAGTATCCTTAGTTTCAGATGCTGCACCTCTCGTATCTTCACAGCATAGACAATTGCCTTCAGATGACCCCAAAGATAAAAGTCTAAGGGGGTCAGATCGGGAGACCTTGGGGGCCATTCAACTGGCTCACGACGACCAATCCACTTTCCAGGAAACTGTTCATCTAGGAATGCTCGGACCTGACACCCATAATGTGGTGGTCACCATCTTGCTGGAAAACTCAGGGAACGTGCAGCTTCAGTGCATAAAGAGGGAAACACATCATCATGTAGGAATTTCACATATCCAGTGGTCTTGAGGTTTCCATTGATGAAGAATGGCCCCACTATCTTTGTACCCCATATACCACACCATACCATCCATTTTTGTGTTCCAACAGTCTTGGAGGGATCTATCCAATGTGGGTTAGTGTCAGACCAATAGCGGTGGTTTTGTTTGTTAATGTCACCATTCACATAAAAGTTTCCTCATCACTGAACAAAATCTGCGTAAACTGAGGGTCCTGTTCCAATTTTTGCCCATTCTGAAACTACGGATACTGGAAGCCTGTGCTAGCATTTCTCCTGCGGGGTATATAGTAGTATATAGCAATGTATACGGATACTGGAAGCCTGTACTAGCATTTCTCCTGCGGTGTATATAGTAGTATAGAGCAATGTATACGGATACTGGAAGCCTGTGCTAGCATTTCTCCTGCGGTGTATATAGTAGTATATAGCAGTGTATACGGATACTGGAAGCCTGTGCTAGCATTTCTCCTGCGGTGTTGCTATCACTTTGGGTCAGGTCATTTTGATCTGCATAAGTCTCCATGACGCGGGTTGTGTGGTCAAAGATCGCCATTTCTCACTGCAGGGATTGTACTGCATGGCAGCTAATGCAAGTGAATGGGGTGGAGTTGCAAACCCTAAGTGCAACCTGACGGCAAGAAATCCATGGTAGATCAATTCCTTGCAACTGTTGGATCATGGTGGTGGCTAGAGATGAACAGACTTACAGTAAATTCGATTCGTCACGAACTTCTCGGCTCGGGAGTTGATGGCTTTTCCTGCATAAATTAGTTCAGCTTTCAGGTGCTCCGATGGGCTGGAAAAGGTGGATACAATCCTAGGAGACTCTTTCCTAGGAATGTATCCACCTTTTCCAGCCCACGGGAGCACCTGAAAGCTGAACTAATTTATGCAGGAAAAGTCATCAACTGCCGAGCCGAGAAGTTCGTGACGAATCGAATTTACTGTAAGTTCGCTCATCTCTAGCGGTGGCCAATTGTAAGTTTCAACGCAATCCTATTCACGTACATTATCTGCCATGTAGCACAATCCCATTGCGACAATGTGATCTTTGGCCTCGCAACCATTGTCATGGCCAAAGTCTCTGTGTGGCCTAAACCTAAAGGAGAGGCAAATGAAACAGGTTTGGAGACCGTATCAGAATGCCCCATTTCTCTTTAGTCCCTGTTAGCTGTCAGTGAATGGAAATATTCTAATTTTAATTAAGAGGCTGAAAACCAGTCCCTAAACTAACACCTGCATAATATGCACCAATGTAGAAAAATCCTCTGTGAGCTAAAGACAGTATCAGCACCCTGGCTGGAAAACACTGCATTAGAGATGAGCGAACTTACAGTAAATTCGATTCGTCACGAACTTCTCGGCTCGGCAGTTGATGGCTTTTCCTGCATAAATTAGTTCAGCTTTTCGGTGCTCCGGTGGGCTGGAAAAGGTGGATACAGTCCTATGAGACTCTTTCCAAGGACTATATCCACCTTTTCCAGACCACGGAGCACCGGAAAGCTGAACTAATTTATGCAGGATAAGTCATCAACTGCCGAGCCGAGAAGTTTGTGACCAATCGAATTTACTGTAAGTTCGCTCATCTCTACACTGCATGATACAGAGAAAACAACACAATAACTACATCTTGGGAGTGCAAAATAAGGTGGGGGGTAGTTTTTTTGTGGCGCATTTTTTTCGCCACAAAAAAACACAAAAGCTGTGCCTAATGCCAGCATGAGAGTATATTCAGATTCGGAATACTGCAAAACTGTATGCAATGTATTGTGGTTATGTCAGTATTTTTATTATTATTTTTTTTATTTTTTTTCTACCGTGTTTCCATTCACTGATGGCGGTGAAAAGTCTTGAAAATATTGTGTATTCGAATAACAAATTATAAGAGAAGGTCAATACAATTCCATTTGGCTCAGGCCGCTTTCTTCCAACCATGGTGCCTCCAGCTGTTGCAAAACTACAACTCCCAGCATGCCCGGACAGCCGTTGGCTGTCCGGGCATGCTGAGAGTTGTAGTTTTGCAACAGCCAGAGGCGCCCTAGTTGGGAAACCCTGGTCTAGGCAATGTCCTCCCTGACACATTTACACCATGCGTTGTGCATTTACCTTCTCTACTCCACGCTGCACCCAGAAAGAGGCGAAAACGCTGCCTACAAATCAAAAGTCACATGATTTCCTCTTTCAATTCCAAGACAATTTTTTCCTAATAAAAACATAGGAGACCCCGGATCGTCACCCAATGGTCAGCATTCTATTTCCTGCAGCGACTTCTACACATACATATACAGAAGTGTCAATGTCAAAGCTACACAGTAAACTAATCATTATAAGTGTCTTTCCTGATGGCACCAACAGTGACACACGCTGGTCAAGGAGGGATACTACACGACTCACCAAAGGAAAGAACTTTGTGCAAACTATAAAAAACTAAAAGTGCTTTCTAATGTTTATGTCAATACAGGGAATAAAACCTCGAGCTGTGAAGCTGTTTCCTTTCATATCGGTCCCAGATTAGTGTTTAACATAAGGAAATACTTTTCTACATTTAAAGGGGCTATCCAGGAAAAAAAAATTTATATATATATATATATATATATATATATATGTATATATATATATATATATAATCAACTGGCTCCAGAAAGTTAAACAGATTTGTAAATTACTTCTATTAAAAAAAAAAAATCTTCATCCTTTCAGTACTTATGAGCTGCTGAAGTTGAGTTGCTCTTTTCTGTCTAAGTGCTCTCTGATGACACCTGTCTCGGGAACCGCCCAGTTTAGAAGCAAATCCCCATAGCAAACCTCTTCTACTCTGTGCAGTTCCCGAGACAAGCAGAAGTGTCAGCAGAGAGCACTGTTGTCAGACAGAAAAGAACAACTCAACTTCAGCAGCTGATAACTATTGAAAGGATTAAGATTTTTTAATAGAAGTAATTAACAAATCTGTTTAACTTTCTGGAGCCAGTTGATATATATAAAAAAAATATTTTTTCCTGGATAACCCCTTAAATATCAGTGGTGCAAATGCTATACATTAAGTGGGGGGGAGGGGGGTTTATGTCAAAGCCCTGCACTTTTTTGGGGGGGAGGGACATCATTTTGGCCTAATTTGATTTTTTTACATATTTTTTAAATGCACTTATGCGGCTGAAGACAAATCTATAATCTGCAACAATTTGATTTACGGTACGCGCGAAGCAATTCAATCCTTTTTTTTTTCCCCAAACTTTTCGAACTTTTTTTTTTTTTTTTTTTTTTTTTAAATCAACTGGTGCCAGAAAGTTAAACAGATTTGTAAAATACTTCTATTAAAAAATCTTAATCCTTCCAGTACTTATTAGCTGCTGAATATTACAGAGGAAATTCTTTTCTTTTTGGATTTCTTTTCTGTCACGACCACAGTGCTCTCTGCTGACACCTTTGTCCATGTCAGGAACTGTCCAGAGCAGGAGAAAATCCCCATAGCAAATCTCTCCTGCTCTGCACAGTTCCTGACACGGACAGAGGTGTCAGCAGAGAGTACTGTGGACAGACAGAAAGGAAATCCAAAAAGAAAATAATTTCCTCTGTAGTATTCAGCAGCTAATAAGTACTGGAAGGATTAAGATTTTTTAATAGAAGTAATTTACAAATCTGTTTAACTTTTTGGCACCAGTTGATTTAAAAAAAAATTAGTTTTCCACCGGAGTACCCCTTTAAGGCTGTGTTCAATTTGCGGAAACGCAGGTAGTTACCACCGCGGTTTTCATATTTGCGCTAATACTGCGCTATTCACGGTAAATCTGCACAATTTTTACATTGATTTTGTAAAATAGCGGTAATTCGTGGTGGTACTGCTATTTAAACGCCCCTTGTGAACACAGCCTAAACATGCGTAAATGGGGGGCGTTTAGGCTGGTGTATGTTTGCTCGTGAGATTTATTATGCGACTTTCGCTTGAATATCTATCATTTGCGCCACCAACTCAAAAACGCATGATATCTGTCAATTGGGCGTGGCTTTATAGCTGCAGGCTTTTTCATTAGCATTTTTTTTATTATCATTATGCAAATCCCACTCCGCCATCAGGCACCCGTATCTAACTATGCTGTATTAACTTTAACTGGCCACTTTACAACGCGATTTCTGATTTGCGCAAATTCATTACCAGGCGTTAGGCTAATTGTAAATAAGGGTCGGTCATCTATCAAAAAAAACTGCACAAACACCGTGCGACGCATAAAAAAATAAAAAATAAAATACGCAAATACAAAATTTCCTCCAAAATGTTGCAGAAAATAGATTCCAGTCCAGACTTACAGCTGCAGTCAGCAAAGTCGCAGCAGAGTTTTTGCGCAGTTGTGAAGGTGCGCCTAATCTGCCAAAGTCTAAGCAACAATTTAAGAAATAAGGCAATTCTCTAATCCAGTACAATCGAAGGCTGTCTGGGCATGCTGGGAGTTGTAGTTTTGCAACAGCTGTAGAGCCATAGGTTGCAAAACTACAACTCTCAGCATTCATTAAAGGACAATTCCCATGCCGATTAGTACGGAAAAACGTAACCCCTTAACCCCTTTTAGTTTGCGGTGGAGGGGGTCTGAGCGCTGTGGCCCCCCGCGATGGTCTGTACAGAGCCCCGGCTCTCCCACAGAGTGGCGCATAACAACCCCCACCCAAAGCGTAGGTCACCACGCCCCCTCCATATATCTCTATGGGAGAGCCGTTTAGCTATCTTAAAGGGGTATTCCAGGAAAAAAACTTTTTTTTATATATATATATATATCAACTGGCTCCAGAAAGTTAAACAGATTTGTAAATTACTTCTATTAAAAAATCTTTATCCTTTCAATAATTATCAGCTGCTGAAGTTGAGTTGTTCTTTTCCGTCTGACAACAGTGCTCTCTGCTGACATCTCTGCTGGTCTCGGGAACTGCACAGAGTAGAAGAGGTTTGCTATGGGGATTTGCTTCTAAACTGGGCGGTTCCCGAGACACGTGTCATCAGAGAGCACTTAGACAGAAAAGAACAACTCAACTTCATCAGCTCATAAGTACTGAAAGGATGAATATTTTTTAATAGAAGTAATTTACAAATCTGTTTAACTTTCTGGAACCAGTTGACATATATATAAAAAAAAAGTTTTTTCCTGCATAACCCCTTTAAGCTGTCCCATAGAGATACATAGAGGGGGCGTTGCGGCCCCCGCTTCAGGCGGGGATTGTGATACGCTACTTTGTGGGAGAGTCGGGGCTCCGTACAGACGATCCCGTGTGTGTGTGTGGGGGGGGGGGGGTTTGCACAAGTTTTTCTGTACTTATCGGCACGGGACTCGCCCTTTAACGTGAATGGAGCACAACCTGTCGCTGTTTTTGGAAGAAATTAGCTCTGTTTTTGAAATCCTGGATACAACCCCTCCTCCAATTAACATTGACCAAAGACAGGACAACCATCTAATGTGCATTGGGGTCAATGTCTGGATTTCATCATGCTCGATCCTTTTGTTCTTGGGGAGATAATATATCACCAGAGGTGTCTGGCAGCAGCTTTCTCCCTTCTCCCCATTCAGAATACCAGCCAAGAATACATGTGTATCAGGCAGTGTTTTCCAACCAGGGTGTCTCCAGCTGTTGCAAAACTACAACTCCTAGCATGCCCGGACAGCCTTCGGCTGTCCGGGCATGCTAGGAGTTGTAGTTTTGCAACAGCTGGAGACACCCTGGTTGGAAAACACTGCCCTAGATACCTATGCATGCATAGCTTTACACTGCTGAAATTCTCTCTCTCAGTCTCTTTCTTTGTTATAAATGAACTTTTGTTTAAAAGGGGGGGGGGGGGGTGTGGTGTAGAGACTGTCCGGAGACAACATCCATTATTACAGCGGTATTGAATGTCATTTTAGCTAGAGGGAATCTTATCTCAGCATGTCTCCCTTCCATGTGGCAGGCAAAGGCCCATAGTTGTGCAGAGTGCACTTCCAGTTTTGGCCACTTGGGGGAGATGTGCCTCTGTCGTAAGCGCCACTAGACTACTCAACTTGGTAACCCTTGCCTTTGTGTAATGGAATCTTTTTGCAAAAGAAAGAAAGAGAAAAAAAAAAAAAAAAAGTATTAACCCTTAGGGCGCACTGTGGGAATTAGGAAAGTTTTTATTACACTTTTCTTTACTGAATTGAGAGGGGGGTTTTTTGCCTTTAAATTTCATGATTATTATTTTTTTTATTTTATTATTATTATTTTTTTTATTTAGGAAAACCATTAAAAAATTTAAGGCAGATTTTATTTTCAGTTAATTATGAGTTGGAGATGGAATTATGGGGGAAGTGCACGCACTGTGGTATAGGGTTCTACCCTAAGGGCCCCGTGCACAACAAGGATTTTCACAATAAGGCCCAGCTGTACTTGTGCCTATGCTCAGGACAGGGAATGCCATCAGAGGGACTATTATAAGTCCAGGTAACTACTTTTTGCTAGTGGAAGTCACTTGCAGCCATAAAATCTCAGGAGGTGGAGGTCTCCAGCCCTATTGCACATTTGGGAGACTTAAAGGGGAAGTGCCTGTTTAGTGACAGCCATTTGTCCCAGTGCTTTGAAGACACAAGGACTGCAGTGAAGAGTGAAATCTGTCAGGACTGAAAGGGTTGTTTGTTTTTATGGGGGGGGGGGGGGGGGGGGGACGATCTGCTTTTAGGGCCAGAATTATGGAAAGGACAACTGTAAAGAACTTATGTTAGGGGCAGACAAGGGATTTTTCCAGATTTCTTTTTGTGTGCAAATTTTATGGATAAATGTGTAATGTTAAAGGGGTATTCCGATGGATAACCCCCCCCCCCCCCCCCCCCCAAAAAAAAAAAAAGAAAAAAAAATGTAAAACATTTTTTTATCAATTGGTGCCAGAAAGTTATACAGCTTTGTAAATTATGTCTATATAAAAATCTTAATCCTAAGCCTTCCAGTACTTATCAGCTGCTCTATGCTCCAGAGGAAGTTGTGTAGTTCTTTTACAGTGCTCTCTGCTGCCACCTCTGTCCGTGTCAGGAACTGTGCAGAGCAGGAGCGGTCCGCTATAGGGATTTGCTCCTGCTCTGAACAGCGACTGAAGGGGAGTGATTTTTTTATAGCTCTGCCTTAGATAACTCTTATCGGAGCACACGAGTGGAATAACGTCAATTCCTAAATTGTGTCTTTGCAGATGTTGCAAAATTACAACTCCCATTAGTGCAATGATAATTCACAGCACTATAAGGCAATCAGGCAAAATGATGACTCTCAGAAAACGCTGGGGGTTGTAGTTTCCCACCTTCTAAAATAATGTTCCCCAATCAGTGGCTCACCGGTTGGTGCAAAACTACAACTACCAGTAAAACGATGACTCTCACAACATGGTGGGGGTTGTAGTTTTGCACCTCCTAGAGCAAAGTTCCCCAACCAGTGGCTCTCCGGTTGTTACAGAACTACAACTCCCAGCAAATCGATGACTCTCTGAACATGCTGGGAGTTGCAGCTTTGCAACTGCTAGAGCAGTGTTCTCAGACTTGTGTCTCTTCAACTTTTGCAAAACTACAACTCCCATCAGTGTAGACATAATGCAGGAAATTTGACAGCAATCTAAAGCAATATGGATACATAGAAGCAGTGGTCTCCAAACTGTGGCCCTCCAAATGTTGGAAACCTACAACAACGGCTGTCCGGGCATGCTGGGAGTTGTAGTTTTCCAACATCTGAAGGGCCACAGTTTGGAGACCAGTGTTTGGGAGGACCCAGCGTGTTCATGCAATACAATAACAGCCCATGATCTTTAATCAGCACTGTGTAATACTTTATTTCTCCAGCGGTGGTGCTGCAGGGATAACTAAGCACTTGTTTTTAGATCTTTCTGCCGATCACAAATGATCACAGCTTATCATTGGGTGGGTGTGGTGTTCCTTCTATCAAAGAGGGATTTCTAAAGTGACGACCCCTTACCCCACCCCCAATATACAGTCATGGCTGTAAATGTTGGCACCCCTGAAATTTTTCAAGAAAGTGAAGTATTTCTCACAGAAAAGGATTGCAGTAACACATGTTTTGCTATACACATGTTTATTCCCTTTGTGTGTATTGAAACTAAACCAAAAAAGGGAGGAAAAAAAGCAAATTGGACATAATGTCACCAAACTCCAAAAATGGTCTGGACAAAATTATTGGCACCCTTAACTTAATATTTGGTTGCACATTCTTTGGAAAAAATTACTGAAATCAGTCGCTTCCTATAACCATCAATAAGCTCCTTACACCTCTCAGACGGAATGTTGGACCACTCTTCCTTTACAAACTGCTCCAGGTCTCTTTTATTTTCCAGACAGCAATTTTAAGATCTCTCCACAGGTGTTCAATGGGATTTTGATCTGGACTCATTGCTGCCATTTCAGAACTCTCCAGAGCTTTGTTGCCGTCCATTTCTGGGTGATTTGTGACTTATGTTTAGGGCCATTGTCCTGCTGGAAGACCCAAGATCTTGGACGCAAACCCAGCCTTCTGACACTGGGCTGTACAGTGCGACCCAACATCCATTGATAATCTTCAGATTTCATGATGCCTTGCACACGTTCAAGGCTCCCAGTGTCAGAGGCAGCAAAACAACCCCAGAACATCATTGAACCTCGACTATATTTCACTGTAGGTACTGTGTTCTTTTCTTTGTAGGCCTCATTCTGTTTCTTGGTAAACAGTGGAATGATGTGCTTTACCAAAAAGCTCTATCTTGGTCTCATCTGTCCACAAGACGTTTTTCCAGAAGGATTTCGGCTTACTCAAGTTCATTTTGGCAAAATGTAGTCCTGCTTTTTTATGTCTCTGTGTCAGCAGTGGGGTCCTCCTGGGTCTCCTGCCATAGCGTTTCATTTCAATTAAATGTTGACGGATAGTTTGTGCTGACACTGAGCCTGCAGGATAGCTTGAATATCTTTGGAACTTGTTTGGGGCTGCTTATCCATCATCCGAACTATCCTGCGTTGACACCTTTCATCAATTTTTCTCTTCCGTCCACGCCCAGGGAGATTAGCTACAGTGCCATGGGTTGCAAACTTCTTGATAATGTTGCGCACTGTGGACAAAGGCAAATATAGATCTCTGGAGATGAACTTGTAACCTTAAGATTGTTGATATTTTTCCACAATTTTGGTTCTCAAGTCCTCAGACAGTTCTCTTCTCCTCTTTCTGTTGCCCATGGCACACACAGACACACAATGCAAAGACTAAGTGAACTTCTCTCCTTTTTATCTGCTTTCAGGTGTAATTTTTATATTGCCCACACCTGTTACTTGCCCCAGGGGAGTTTAAAGGAACATCACATGTTTGAAACAATCTTATTTTTCCACAATTATGAAAGGGTGCCGATAATTTTGTCCAACCCATTTTTGGAGTTTGGTGGCATTATGTCCAATTTGCTTTTTTCCCTCCCTTTTTTTGGTTTAGTTCCAATACACACAAAGGGAATAAACATGTGTATAGCAAAACATGTGTTACTGCAATCCTTTTCTGTGAGAAATACTTCATTTTCCAGAAATATTTCAGGGGTGCCAACATTTACGGCCATGACTGTACATAGGATGCAGTTAAGTATATGATACGGCTACTTTGCATAACCGTAAATTGATATTGTGAAACAAAGACAAAAAAAAAGCAGCTTTTACACTTTAGGCAAACAAGTCCAGATAACAGTGTAGTACAATACGTTTAAGTCCTTATCTGCTGAGATATAGGGGCTGTAAAAAGAAAAAAAAAGCAGGTCACACATACAGTACGAGGCAAACAGACAAGGTTAACAAAAAAAAGGGGACTTTTGCAATAAAACTCAAGAGATAAAATGTGCAAGGCAAAGTCTGTAAAACTTTAATCTGCAAAGTGTGTAAATAGAAAAAAAAAAAAGGAAAAAAAAGTCCCTGCTGCTGGATGAGAACATTGCAACAGTTCACACACACAGACAACATAGGGGCCTTGTGTCGCTGAAGGAGTTAATGATCTGCTCCCTGAGTCCAGATAGCACAGACTAGGTTTATTTAGCCTGCAAACCAGCTGCACAAGCTCCAGGGAGGGAGAGATAGGAAGTTTTAGGGGGAGGGGATCTGCCTTGTCACTCATTAACAAGCCACTGCCGGGTGGAGGATGGGACCTGTAGAACTGGGTGCGGTGTGGTGGCGGGGAGGGGAGAGAAAAGAGGAGAGCCTGCTAAGTTTTTGTAAACAGCTTTTTCTCCTCTACTGGGACAGAAGTGCATTGGAGAGACACAAGGCAGCATGTACTGGGCTTTGTAGGGTCCAATGCAAGCCGGCGAGGAAGGGGTACTTGCAGGGCGCCACATACGAGAACTTTTTTTTATTTAATTTTCTTTATTTCATTTTTATTTAATATATTTTTTTTTTTATAGCAGAAGCCTTTGCACTCTCTCACCCAGCAGATATAATGCCATATGCATCATAGGCCTATAACGCAAGTTCCAGTATTGCCTCTTTATATGGTAGTTACCTTGTTTCATGTCTTTTTTTTTTTTCCCCCCAAGAACTTGGGAATTGATCTATTAAAATAAAAATAAAAAAATAATAATTTATATCTATGTGTATATAATATATATTTTATATCAATTAATAATATATATATATTAATAATTTTTTATTTTTTGTCAATTATTTATTATATATAATTTTCTTTCTTTATTTATTTATTTTTAAAGATCAGTTCCCAAGTTCATGGAAGTCAATCAATGGAAGTTTTAAAAAAAAAAATGTAAGAAACATAAATAACTAAATAAATATGAACGAAAAAATAAATAAATAAATAAATATATATATAATGAATCAGAACTGCACAAAGCTGCAGCATGGATGGGGTTAAGCAATGTTAATACAGTAAGAACAAAAAAAAAAAAACACACACACACACACAAAAAAAATCCATGACTGTACAAATTCACTTCCTAATTATTTTTTTTTTTTTTAGAAATCTATGTATCAGCTGATATCCTCTGCAAATGTGTGGAAGTGACCTGCTCTTCTCTCCAGCACTGCATAGGGTTAATGCTGAGGCTCTAACTTCCTGCTACGTGGTCAGCCTGCACATGCTGCGTCTTCCACACACAGTGCTCTGTGCAGGCAGCCAGATGCAGAGTTTAACCTATCCTTGCAGATGTTGCTTTTGGAGCAGTTGGTTGACGTTAACCCGTCAGGGGCTGGAACGCTTGTTCATCCCAAAGTTTTCTGGATGCGTCAGTTTGCCGACAAAATATAACTTTATACCAATATTCCCTAACGTGGTCCTCTTTCCAGCTCAGTGTTCCCCAAACTGTGTCTCTCCAGCTGCTGCAATACTACAACTCCCATCATGTCCTGACAACAAAAGGATGCCCAGGCATGATAGGAGGTGTAGTTTTGCAAGGGGTTGTTGAACGCTGCTCCAGCTGTTGCAAAACTAAAACGCCCAGCATGTTCTGAGAGTTGTAGTTTTGCAACAGAAGAGTTGGAAATCATTGGGGTCTCCAAACCGTTGACCTCCAGCTGTTTCAAAACGACAACTCCCAACATGTTCTGAGAGTTGTAGTTTTGCAACCGAAGAGTTGGAAATCATTGGGGTCTCCAAAACGTTGACCTCCAGCTGTTGCAAGACGACAACTCCCAGCATGTTCTGAGAGTTGTAGTTTTGCAACAGAAGAGTTGGAAATCATTGGGGTCTCCAAACCGTGGACCTCCAGCTGTTGCACAACTCCCAGCATGTTCTGAGAGTTGTAGTTTTGCAACAGAAGAGTTGGAAATCGTTGGGGTCTCCAAACCGGGGACCTCCAGCTGTTGCAAAACGACAACTCCCAGCATGTTCTGAGAGTTGTAGTTTTGCAATAGAAAAGTTGGAAATCGTTGGGGTCTCCAAACCGTGGACCTCCAGCTGTTGCACAACTCCCAGCATGTTCTGAGAGTTGTAGTTTTGCAACAAAAGAGTTGTAAATCATTGGGGTCTCCAAACCGTGGCCCTCCAGCTGCTGCAAAACTACAACTCCCAGCATGCCGTTGGCTGTCCGAGCATGCTGAGAGTTGTAGTTTTGCAACAGCTGGAGGGCCACAGTTTGGAGGCCACTGTATTAGAGCACTGTGCATAAGTGCATTGTCCAAATCATCTTAATTGGTTCCCATTAAGCCCCATTTAGAAGATAGAAGATTTAGAAAGATCCATCCCAATACCTCCATAAGCATAGCTCTAGGGGTGATGAGAGTTAGGCTACTAATCAAACTCCTATTTCAGAACGATGTCTAAAATAAAATATTAAAATGGTTCACAAATACGTTTTTTTTGCGACAGCTGTAAAATAGATGTTTCAAATTTGATATGAATAATTGAAGGAGGGAAATCATTTGCTTTATACCACATGAATGGAATTGATATTTATACTGCGGTGGGGGTTAAAGATGTTCTGCAGCAGAAAAATGGACATGTGCACCACCTTGGATGTTAGTCCTTATTGTCTTAATGTTTTCTAACTTATGGATAACCACATATTGCAAAACTACAACTCCCATCATGCCCTGAGGTTATGATTGGAGTTCTGGTTTTGGAACAGCTGAACAGCCACAGGCTCGGGGAACAACGTGATCTCCAAACTGCGGGCCTCCAGATGTTGCAAAACTACAACTCCCATCATGCCCTGACAACAAAAGAATGCCCGGGCATGATGGAAGCTGTAGTTTTGCAGAGGATCAGAGAATGCTGCTTTAGCTGTTGTGAAACTACAACTCCCAGCATGTTCTTAGAGTTGTAGTTTTGCAACAGGAGAGTTAAAAATCATGGGGTTTTGCCTGTGGCTTCCAAACCGTGGCCCTCCAGCTGTTTCGAAACTACAACTCCCAGCATGTTCTTAGAGTTGTAGTTTTGCAACAGGAGAGTTAAAAATCATGGGGTTTTGCCTGTGGCTTCCAAACCGTGGCCCTCCAGCTGTTGCGAAACTACAACTCCCAGCATGTTCTTAGAGTTGTAGTTTTGCACCAGGAGAGTTAAAAATCATTGGGTTTTGCCTGTGGTTTCCAAGCCGTGGCCCTCCAGCTGTTGTGAAACTACAAAGCCCAGCATGTTCTTAGAATTGTAGTTTTGCAACAGGAGAGTTAAAAATCATCGGCTTTTGCCTGTGGTTTCCAAGCCGTGGCCCTCCAGCTGTTGCTAAACTACAACTCCCAGCATGTTCTTAGAGCTGTAGTTTTGCAACAGGAGAGTTAGAAAATCATCGGGTTTTGCCTGTGGTCTCCAAACCGTGGCTCTCCAACTGTTGCTAAACTACAACTCCCAGCATACCCGGACAGCGTTGGCTGTCCGGGCATGCTGGGAATTGTAGTTTTGCAACATCTGGAGGTCCTCAGTTCGGAGACCATGAAAGGGCGCAAACACAGTTTTGACATAATCTAAAATCACTAGGACTATTAGGGCACGATGGGAGTTGTAGTCTTGAATGCACAACAGATGAATCTAGCCCGTTTCTTCGTGATCTAACATCCCTGGGTCTCTCGGGGAATGATGGGAGTTGTAGTTGTGAAACAGCTATAAGGCCACAGATTGGGGAACACTGCTATCAGGCATAGGAAGGGGTGCAAAGATCACTAGGCCTCAATTGTGTCATGGCTGCAGATTACCAGGGGCACTCAACCAAATCTTTTTCCACTTTCTTTTTTTTTTTAAACGTGACTGCCCCTCGGAGAGGTCAAGTCCATGGTGCAAAAACAACAATGGCCCACTGAACTTTTTTTCCCTTAAAGGGGTTCTCCGGTGAAAAACTTTTTTTTTTTTTTTTTAAATCAACTGGTGCCAGAAAGTTAAACAGATTTGTAAATTACTTCTATTAAAAAAAAATCTTAATCCTTCCAGTACTTATTAGCTGCTGAATACTACAGCGGAAATTCTTTTCTTTTTGAAACACAGAGCTCTCTGCTGACATCACGAGCACAGTGCTCTCTGCTGACATCTCTGTCCATTTTAGGAACTGTCCAGAGCAGCATATGTTTGCTATGGGGATTTTCTCCTACTCTGGACAGTTCCTAAAATGGACAGAGATGTCAGCAGAGAGCTCTGTGTTTCAAACGGAAAAGAATTTCCACTGTAGTATTCAGCAGCTAATAAGTACAGGAAGGATTATGATTTTGTAATAGAAGTAATTTACAAATCTGTTTAACTCTCTGGCACCAGTTGATTTAAAAAAAAAAGTTTTTCACTGGAGTACCCCTTTAAACACTAATAAAGCTGAATACTAAGTGCAATCCTATAGTCAGGCCTACAACCAACCAGCGTTTCATATGGAAGAACCCTCCCGCCCCACTTTTCTTCACGCTCTTGCACAGTTTTGCAATCCTAGGACTGATTCATGAATAAACTTGTGCCACGGCTGCCAGCTACTTTGTCGTTCAAACAAGAATCAAGTAGCAGAGTTTTTTTTTTTTTTCCCCTGTCAGGGAAAAAAAAGGCTTTAGGGCCTAGCTGCGACTTGTAAGTACGGGCCTTTGCCACCGCCCCTCGTTCCGGGCTCTGGCAGACTGTGCATGGACCTCTCTCTCGTCTCGCTTTTTTATCACAATGCGGACGCGCTCATTCGTCGTTCCCAGGGAGCTGGCAGACATTCAAGGTCTTGTGATAGGGACTAACAAGCCAACTACTTGTCCTTTGACACAGGAGCCCTAAACCCTATTTTTACCACCTTGACTCAATTTCTCAAATTTTTTTTTTTTTTTTTTTTACCCCTTTGAACTACTTTTTTTTTTTGCACTTTTTTCTTTTAAATTTTTTTTGGTCATTTTTCCGCATTCGGTCATCCGCCGTCCTATATGGGGATACGTAACTTTTTGTCATGGCTGAATGTAAAAGGCTCAGATTGCAGCAGGCGAAGAGGATAGAGAAAGAAAGAAAGAAAAAAAAAGTTTCCAGCGACCATTTGTGAGGCAGACAGGGGAGGAGGGTGGAAGGAAATAAACAAGGAAATGTGAGAGAGCGGAGAAGGGGAGGAGGCTGCTCAGGTTTCCCCTCATACTCCTTGATTCATTGAGACACCCTGCTGTCAGGGGCCCAGTACCCAGAGATCTATGAGAACCACCGGACCGCTCATGTATGTGTCCGCAACACATGTGGCGGACCCCGCTACATACTAAACATATGCTCTATGGGGGGGGGGGGGTGCAAAGGCTGCGTTCAGCTCACGTCATGTGACTTTAAGAAAAAAACGTTAAAAGGCGATAAAAAAAATAAATGCACTTTCCATGCCTGCCGCATATATATATATCCCCTCTTGTGTATAGAGTCCCACTTGTACTCGTCGTGGAAACCTTGTTGTAAATAAGACAGGCTTTTATAGGGTTAATACGTGTCGGGATTTTGCGGCGTTGGTCATTGTTCGAACAGGAATAGAATGTCGAAACGTGACTGTATTGTACGAGGTAGCAAAGTTTTTATTACCCCCCCCGGGGTAGGCTGAGACTTGTAGTTGTCCCCCAAACACACACAAGCCCTAGTTCTTATTTTGTACTAGTGAGGACATTGTGGAATTTGTAAAAACACATTCTATGAGGTAGCAAATCCTTGGTAGGCTGAGACTTGTAGTTCCCAACTCTTAGCTCTTATTTTGTACTTTTTTTTTAAATAGTTGTACTGTGAGGACATTGTGGTACTTGTTGTCCACCATAAAACCACATTCTGTGAGGTAGCAAAAGCCCAGTAGGCTGAGACTTGTAGTCCCCTCCACAAGCCCTAGCTCTTATTTTGTATTAATTTGATTTGTGGTACTATAAGTACATTAGTGCATTCTGTGAGGTAGAACCCCCCATCCCCCCCCCCCCCCAGTAGGCTGAGACTTGTTGTTCCCCCTAAGCCCTAGCTCTTAATTTGTACTAGGACTATTTGGGACTTGTAGTCCGTCACAGCACCCACAGAACAGCATCCTGTGAGGTAACAAAGTTCTTATTAACCCCTCCTGGTAGGCTGAGACTTGTAGTTCCCTCGCTCGCTTGTCGTACTATGAGGACGTTTTGAGACTTGTAGTCCGCCACAACACACAGAACCCTTCTTATTAACCCCCTGGTAGGCTGAGACTTGTAGTTCCATCCCCAAGCCCCTAGTGGCTTTACTTGTTCTATGACAGTGGCCGGTTGCAAAACTACAACTCCCAGCATGCCCGGACAGCCAACGGTTGTCCGGGCATGCTGAGAGTTGTAGTTTTGCAACAGCTGGAGGGCCACGGTTTGGAGGCCACTGTATTAGAGCACTGTGCATAAGCGCATGCTGGGAGTTGTAGTTTTACAACTGGTTAATTACAACACCTAGGTTCTATGGGACTTGTAGTCCCACAACCGAACACCTTATGGTATTGTGAAGTAGCAAAGTTCTTTTTAACCCCTTATAAGCACCAGCAGGCTGTGACTTGTAGTCCCCCCTCACCCCAGCTCCTATTTTGCACCAGTATTTCTTGTCCTATGAGGACATTGTGGGACTTGTAGTCCGTGACTAAACACAGAACGGCATTGTGCGGCTGCTGAGTTCTTTTTTTAACCCCTTATAAGCACCAGCAGGCTGTGACTTGTAGTTCCCTCCAAGCCCTAGCTCCTGTTTTGTGCCAGTATTTGTCGTCCTACGAGGACATTGTGAGACTTCATAGTGGAGGGGAGGTATCGTGTGGTGTTTTTTTTTTGTTGTTGTGGTAATGGTTCCCTTTATGTCGTGTGATGTTTTTTGTACTACAGTTCCCTCATGTTGTGAGGTATTTTTTTTTTTTAGGGGAGGGGGGGGGGATATTTCTTTAGTATTGAGGGGATAAGAAGCCCCACAGCACCGTGAGGGAGCAGAGGACGTGCCGCTGCCCAGGCTGGGACTGTTCTCCAAGGGAGAAAGTCTACAAGCTTCTACCCGAAAGGAAATTGGCGGCGACCAATAGGAAGCGAGCAGGCGACGTCACGGCTGCAGGGAGGCGTTGCCCGGAGACCCCGGCTGGGTCAACGTTCTATCCCTCCCACCCGCGCGCCCTTACTAGCATTTATATAGTGGTGCCTGGACGCGGGCTGGGGAGTCAGCTCGTTGCACTTATTTCAACTCCAATCAACCCAAGTGAATTCGGACCTGGCAGCCCATCCCCTCCCCCCTCGGAGCCTTAGTCGTGGCTATACCAATTCTTCTTTAGTAACGCAGGATCTTCCCGGTCCTCTCGGACAAGCTACAAACTGGATCTCGAAATGTCTGCCACCCTTTTATCTGCCTTCTACGACATTGACTTGTTCTGCAAGGTGTGTATGCAAGAAGGAGCCTCGTGCATGCTCAGAACCTTGGCTGGGAATGGTGGGGGGGAGAGAGGAGCATGCATTCCTTGGAAAGAGTGCAGCAAGCAAGCAGGACTGTAGGTTTTTGTTTGTTTTTGTTTTTTTTTTAGCTTTTTTTTCCCCGTGTGATTGAGTGCACACTCAACTTTTGTGAGTAAGGAGAGTTTTAAATGACCTGGAGTGAAGTTGCTTTGCAGTGTTAGGTTAGGAGAGGGTGGTGGGTGATCATGTGATTGCAGCTTGTGCACCAAGCAATGTGATTTTTTTTTATATTTTTTTATTTTTTTAAGTTTCTCTTTAGTTTCTATGTGATTATTATAATTTTTGTTTCTTTAGCACTTGCATGCTTCCTTGTCTTAGTGGGCTGTGATCGTTGGGTGTGTAGTGTGCACTTTGTGTAGCTGGCTGACTGCAAAGATCGAGCAAGGAAGTGCTAAAAGACCCTTGGTGTGATCATAAGATGTAGGAAAGTCTTGGACTGTGCAGGCTGCATGTATGTTGCCTTGTGCCAGATGGTCACTCTTGTACTGAGTTTTCATTGCACCTCTAGGAAATGTTTGCACAAAAGTTGTTAGGAAGTGAGAAGTGACTTTTATTTTTATTAGTGCAGCAGATGTGGTGTTTGTCTGTTTTTGTGTTAGGAGACTCATGCACTTTGTTTTAAAAGTTGTTGGACTACTGTGTAAGTGTTGCTTTAAAAGAACTAGTCGAGCTGGTATGAGGCTGAGCTTTAGTGCTAGTGCAGCAACTTGTGCAAGGGAGTGGGTGAGTAAGAGCTGCAACTTGAACTCCTGGAGTCTGACAGTCTCTATTGTTTCTCTCTCCTCTTTAGAATGAGAAAGTCCTGAACAATCTGAACTTGAGCAGCATGCTGGACAAGAAGGCGGTGGGCAGCCCGGTGACTAGCCCAAACTCCAGCCTGATCCCGGGCTTCCTGCGCAGACACTCGGCCAGCAACTTGCAGTCTCTGGCCAACAACAATAATTCGTCCCCCAAGTTCTGCAACAACAACCTCAAGGAGTCCTCGGTAGTCAGCAGCACCACCGCCCTGCTGAACAAAGAGAACAAGTTCCGGGACCGCTCGTTCAGCGAAAATGGGGAGCGAAGCCAACATCTCATGCACCTCCAGCAGCAGCAACAGCAGCAGAAGTCCGGGGCACAGATCAACTCCACCCGCTACAAGACTGAGCTGTGCCGGCCTTTTGAGGAAAGTGGCACCTGCAAGTATGGAGAGAAGTGCCAGTTTGCCCACGGCTTCCATGAGCTGCGCAGCCTGACCCGGCATCCAAAGTACAAGACGGAGCTGTGCCGTACCTTCCACACTATTGGTTTCTGTCCTTATGGTCCCCGCTGCCACTTCATACACAATGCAGAAGAAAGGAGGCAGGCACCTGGTGGAGGGGGCTCTCCTACTGATTGCTTCAATGGCCAGCGCCCCAAGCTGCACCATAGCCTCAGTTTTTCTGGCTTCCCCAACCACAGCCTGGACTCCCCTCTGCTGGAGAGCCCAACTTCCCGTACCCCACCTCCACAGCCCTCCAACTCCTTGTACTGTGATGAAGCTGTGCCCTGTGCCAACAATGCCTTCACCTTCTCTGGCCAGGAGCTGAGCCTCATCACCCCACTGGCTATCCAGACCCACAACCTCTCCGGCTACAACAACCCTGCAGCCTACTGCCGTCAGC
Source organism: Hyla sarda (assembly GCF_029499605.1). Taxonomy (NCBI): domain Eukaryota; kingdom Metazoa; phylum Chordata; class Amphibia; order Anura; family Hylidae; genus Hyla; species Hyla sarda. The sequence continues at coordinate 406,817,559 of NC_079191.1, forward strand.
AGCCACAATCCTCCTCCAACTCTCCCCCACCGACCCTCAACTTCCAACCCCTGAGGCGTCTCTCCGAGTCTCCGGTGTTTGATGCCCCACCAAGCCCACCCGACTCTCTCTCTGACCGGGAGAGCTACTTGAGCGGCTCCCTGAGCTCTGGCAGCCTGAGTGGATCCGATTCCCCCACCCTGGACTCGAACCGGCGCCTGCCAATCTTCAGCAGGCTGTCCATCTCCGATGACTGAGCCACCACCGCCCCCTGCCTATAGGGGCTACTCTGGACTGGGGAGGCAAATGCTACCCAGGCTGGTATGAGTTATTTTTCTTTTCCTTTGTTTTAATGATATGGGCTTCATAGCCACCTGTCTAATAACAGAGGGCGGTGCTGCAAAGCACACAGCTGCTGCAGAACCTCTCTTTTAAAGAAAGATTTAAAGGGCAAGTACTGCCCGGCTCTTGGTCATGTTGATTGTCATGTTTCTTTAAATGGCAGAGCAGTGTAATTGCTCTGCTGCACTAGAGGTTATGTGGCAGCTGGTGGTCTTTGGGCTCCACAAACTGCCCTGGCGAATGGACTATAAAGGGGTTTATTGCCCACCCTGCCTTTAAGTACAGTGGAAGTGTCAGGGGACAGTTTTTTGCCCCCCTGTATTTTGTCACGAAAGCTGCCAGTCTGTCCCCGCACCTCCCCTCGATATGTGCTAGAGACTCAGGAGGGTGAAAAAGGAGAGAGGGAGGATGACCCAACTCTACAGCAATTGTAATTACAGCAAAGGACTTAACACTTGAACTATTTGAAGCTGGCACTCAAGATGTTCCCTGTATTATTATTATTATTATTATTATTGTTGTTGTTGTTGTTAATTTTTTTGTTTTTTTTTGCCTTTTGTGCCTCTGCCAATTTTTATTTAATGAAAAGCAGAGTCGGAAAAAGACTCGTGGAAAAAAAATCCTGAAAGCTGAACAAAAAAAGAAAAACCTTACTCGCAAAAGGGCAAAACTTAACAAATAGAACAAAACTATTTTTATAGAACTGTGGGGGTTAGCGGGTGGGATGTCTCTTTTTTTTTTTGGGGGGGGGGGGGGGGCGGGGGATAGTTTTATGCACCAGCAGGCATTCCATCTCTTGAAGCATTAGCACAGCAAACTTGGGGAAGGACACTTTACCTTTTTTCTCCCAAGGGTTTAATAATAAAACACGACAGTCCAGTTGGAAAAAAAGAGAGAAAAAAAACTTTAAATAAAAAAAACTTAATAAGCTTTTTAAAATTTCACCATCCTGCCGAGAATATGCCTTAACAACAAGCAACCCTCTAAGATGTCTATTTCTTTAGCTTAACATGTACTAAAAAAAACTTTTCATTCCAAAGTTTAACATCAGTTCCATTTCCATTTGCTTAGTGGGCTGTTAGCTTAGAACAATTTTTGTTCCTCTATTTTTGGAAGCACTCAGTTAGTTTATAATTGTTGAATAACTGCTGAATTTTTTTTGTTTTTTTTTGTTTTTTTTTTATTATATTATTATTTTAGCTGTCTGAGTTGCTTGCCTGTCACTGCACACAACTCAATATGAAACTATTTAACTTATTTATTATCTTGTGAAAAATATACATTGAATAATTTGTTCATACTGTATTTATCTGGTATGATGAAAAGCAATAGATATATATTCTTTTATTACGTTTAAATTATGATTGCCATTATTAATCTGCAAAAAAAAAAAAAATGTTGAGTGTATGTTCTTTTCACAGTAATATATGCCTTTTTTTTGTAACTTCACCTGTTTTATTTTATTGTAAATGAGTAAAATCTTAATTTAAGAGATTGTATGTAATATTTATTTCATTAATTCCTTTTTCCTTGTTTACGTTAATAAAACAAAAAAGAAAAAAAAAAAAGAATTGAATGGTTTCTGTTAAGAAATCTCAAGTGCTGTGGAAGAAGTTTGAGGAATTTTTTTTTTTTGTATGGATAATTATTATTTTTTTCTCCTCCCCACTTATTTTATTCCCACCCCCTATTTTCATGATATTCTTGTTAGCCCGTCCAAAAGAGCTAAGAAAAAGCATTATGATTTGACTTGAGTGACTCACTCAGAATTTCCATTATTTTTATTATTTTATATATATTTTTTCCTCTTTTTTTTTTTTATTTCTATATATTTTTATTTTTTTTGGTCTATTTCCACCGCTATCACTGTGATGCTATGTAGCAATAATTTGGGTCCCAGTATTATATTTCACAGTGCCTTTTTGAAGAGTTCACACTTGCCTTAAATGTTTCTCAACCAAAAAAGTATTGTGTAAAGGTGTGATGATGAATTGAATGTAGGGATGGGATTTTGTTTCTTACCACTCTTTAATTTAAAGGCCACATTTTGCATCTGAAACTTCATGCAGTACATGCAAGTGTCTTAAATTTTTCTAAATCAAAAAAAGCCAAACGTTTTTACATTTCATTTGCCTAGATGGTAAATGGCAGAAACGTAGCTTTTTATTTATTTGTTTATTTCCCCTCCCTTCTCCTCCCCCCCCCCCCTTAAACTTTTTTATTTTTTGATTTTTCTTCCCTTCATTCCCCCTTTGTACATAGTAGGTACCGACTGAGCACTATGTACTTTTTTTTTTTTTCTTTATTTCTGAACTACTTTAACCGAATTTTTTTTTTCTCCTGAATGTAACGAAAAGGATGAGTTGACTATAATTATATGTACATATAATTAGTCGGTTCACTAAGAATTGTGAGACTGTAAAATTTGTACTGTAAATGTTTTGTAGTTCTCCCAATAAATTTTTGGAAATAAAAAAAAAAAGCACATGCTGTGAATGTTTTCTTGTCTATTAGGTGGTGGGGCGGTGTATCTGGTTTTTTGCCTTCAGGTTTTAGTGTTTAAACTTAAAAAAAGTGGAGGGGGGGGGGGGGGGGAGAGGGGAAAAAAAAAGGCTTTCGGCCAAAACAAATAGCGGGTATTGTAGACTGTTCCAAAGTGCTAGTTCAGAAGGTATTTGCAGTATTCTTAAGCCCTACTGCTTACACAATAGCCGCCTTATCACATGGCAGGGGCTGATCATTTACCATCTGAACTTCCTGCAGTTTTTATATTAAAAGGGGAAAACCACTTTAGGCACACAAGTTTATGTTGCCCTTTATGTGCTTTACAGAACAAAGTTTAATGGCTTTTTACCCAATACACAAGTACAGCTAGGGTAGAAGTGTGTGTATATAGACCGGTCTCTCTTCCCCTTCTGTTCAGACGAACATTTAACAAAATACACATCTGTTCACTATATGGAGTATTTTTATTTTTAGAAATTTTTGCAGTGCTTTACTACGGTGCAGTAAATCATTGCATGGGTCATGTTAGGAGTATAAGGTTGGGTTCACACAGTATTTGTCACATTTTGATCAGTATTTGGTTTATTTATTTATTTTTTTTAGCCAAAATCGAGTGGAACCAACAGGAAAAACTTTTCCTGTGTTTTAGACCCACTAGTGGGTTCGGTTTTAAAAGTACTGACTAAACATGGATTTTTTTCCAGTGGTGTACATGGAATGGTGTAGTGCTGCAAGCAACTTTTAATAGTACACAAATATAAACATTAATAAAACCTAAGGGGTTCCTGATTTTGCTTTCAGGCAGTGGACTGTGGTCAGGACTGCAATTTCCTGATCCTTGTGTTTTAAACATGCTTGTTGCATTGTAACAGTGTGACCACAAGGGGCAGTGTTCCATTATATTTAAAGTAGCGCATGTCTGTATTGGAAAGTTTCTATGGTTTACTGTTTTACAGAACACGAAGTATAGTTAATCAAATGTTGACACTGAATTAAATGTTTTGTATGGATTCCTAGCATAAATACATTTTTCAGGAGCTCATAAGAGAAGGATGAGATAAGAGCTTGCAGTGTTTTTGTATACATACCAGACTTCCTGTATGTAAACATCCACGAGCTGCAGTAAGCTTTCCTCTATACTGATAGCTGGGAACAATGGCGACTTCTCAGATATCCTGTTTTTCAGGCCTGGGGATTTTTGGTGTAAGTGCAATCATTCTTAGGTAATGAAAGGTTTAGTGGTAAAGAGAATGGGGGAGATTTATCAAATCCTGTCCAGAGGAAAAGTTGCCCATAGCAACCAATCAGCTTGATTTCATTTTTAACAAGGCCTCTGCAAAAATTAAAGTGATCTGGTTGCTATGGGTTACTGGGTAACTTCCTTTGCACAGGTTTTGATAAATCTCCCCCAATATTCCTAGACAACTGCATGAAGTAAATCTGCCTATGAAGGAGCTTCCTATGCTTCTAGTTTTATTGACTATGAAGTCATGGAATTGGGAACTTTAATGTCTTGCCCCTTTTTGAGCGGTTTACTGATCAAGATTTAGGATTCTCAATCAGGGATTTTCTTTTTTTAAAATTTATTTTCTAAATGAACTGTTAAAGGGGTACTCCGCTGCTTGGTCGTTCCCCCCCCCCCCCCCCCCCCCCCCACGATCTTTCGAGGCACCTGCACTTCTAAACAAACACCAGGTTCCTGCGGCAGTGGTCGTGATGTCACCCCATGCCTCCTCCATTCAGGTCTATGGGAGGGAGTGTGTTGGCAGACACTCCCCCTCCCATAGACCTGAATGAAGGGGGCGTGGTGTGATGTCACAGCCTCCGGCTCAGAGCACCGGAGTACCCTTTTAAAGCGGAGTTTGATCTTTTCCTATGTGGCAGCACATAGCCAGTATTGTCATAAGGGCCTTATGCAACCAGGTGTTAGTTTGGCGGTAAGGCTGTGGGTTTACTAGTGCCGGGAATGTGCCAGAATCCCACCCGCCTAACACAGTCATTGCAAGATCAAAATGCACCTATAGTAACACTACGCTATCAATAGAAAGATGGCAGCTCACGTATGTTCATTCACTGTGTAACATAATGGTTACAGTATATTAGAACTGACCAATGGGAGTCTACTGCTAGACTGTGGTGGGGAGGAATGTACCTGCAGCGATGGTGATGCACGCTCATTGCCACTTCATTCAAACTTTATGGGGCTGGGATTTATTGGTGGGGAAACTTTTTAGGAATGATCCAATAACTGCTTATAATGCAAGCCCCAATGAACTGCAATGCATATAAAAGCTGATTGTTCTATTTGGGGCAAGGAAGATATATTTATATACAATCAAAGTCAATAGTAGAAAGAAAAAAAGCCACTCCGACAATATGCTGGGGCCAACGCATATTCTTACTTTCCCATTCAGTAAAGTTGCAACATCTGGCTGCTCTGTTAATATACAGCAGCTGCAAAACTGCTGTGAAACTTCGGCCTAGGGAAAGACTTCAGGCAGCTGGATGTCTCCTGTATGACTAAAGCCTAGAAAAAAGGCTGAACTTTTTTTTTTTAATCATTGTTTTGCATTGTCTACTTCCCTCCTTGAAGTAAAATATTTTTTGAATTATTTAATGCAATGCAAGAGTTTGCCTGGTTGACTTATCCCTTGTGAAAAAGATTTGTCAAGGATCTGGATAGTTGGTTTGCTTTTTTTCCAGTAGCAGTGCCACCCTTGTCCTGGGGTTGTGTACGGTAATGCAATCCAGTGTCATTCACTTGAATGGGGTTTAACTGCAATGCCAGCAATGTTACTCCATTTACTTTAAAGGGGTACTCCACTGGCCAGCATTGGGAAGTAAATGTTCCTAACGCTGTTTTCACACTGCGGGGGTCTGCCACTGCCCTCATGACATTATGGCCACGCCCCCCTAAATGCAGGTCTATGGGAGGGGGCATGATGGCCATCATACCCCCTCCCATTGACTTGCATTGAGGGGGCGTGGCTGTAACATTGCGAGGGGTGTGACCGACCCCCGCAGTGCGAAAACAGCGTTTGGAACATTTACTTCCGAACGCTGGCCAGTGGAGCCTTTAATGAAGCTGAGTTGCAATACAACACACTGCCTGGATAGAGGTAGTGCAGTTTTTTCTTAGTCTTTAAAAAGGTTATTCAGCTTACAAAAAATGTATCTCTTATCCAAAAAGATAGGGGATAATTATCACATCCCGGGGGGGGGGAGGAATCGCTGGGAGCTGAAGCGATTTACTCTGGTATATCCAGCTCTCCCATAGAGATGCATGGAGGAGGCGTGTTGACCACCCTTTCGTGCAACACAGCTCCGTTCAGGAGGAGGGCGCCAGGCAGTAGATCTGAGACTTATCTCCTATCCTTTGGATATGGAATATATTTTTATAATCTGAACTAGGCCTTTTGCATATTACTGTATTGCAGGTCCATGTTGTAGCACCTTGCAATATGGCACCCATTGAAATCTGTGGGCCTGTACTGTACCTGATGTCAAATGGAGGCACATCAAGTGACTACATGTGCTGTCTCTAACAGGTTACATACACATGTGCCTGAGGCCTTTCATGCACAAATACTGATGGTCCTTCCTAGTAATTTAGCTGTCAGATCTGTAGGATCTGGGAGGACGAGCAACTGATGTTACCTGATGCTTCCATATTGTGTTCAGCCTGTCAGAAACACCTTAATTTCCATGTGATTTATTGTCGAGTGGTCCTCAGACCAGTAATTTAAAACCTCCCTGCTCCTGAAAACAACAGGATTCTTTCCTTTTTTGTTATTTTTTTTATCTCAACAGGTCCTTACTACTTGTTGCTGAACGTATTCCCTATATTTTAGGGAATATATTTTAAGTTTGACTATTCATAAAGTCCATTCTGATCGTGTGGCCATTACATTCAATTGTGCTGTTATCATGAGCTGTGCCCTTGTGTTTGCCCCCACAATGGTCTTCATTTTATGCAGTGCATCAATCACCCAGGTGCAAACAAAATGTAAAATGTTTTCACACACAAAGGATGAGGTTTTGGGTAGGGCTAGAGCTGAGGTGCAGAAGTGCCTCTAGAGTGGGTTAGGGGCCAACCTATAAAGTAGATCGGACCATGGGCAGAACTCCTGTGGGTCAAAACAAAAACCTTATTAGATATTCATACCCCTAAAACTTTTCACTGGGTATCAACCCTAGTTAGAAATCAATGTCTTCCCAGCTAGGGTTGATACCCAGTGGAACTGAAGCAGTCATGTAATTTACACCACACTGAACCTCTGATTTTAAAGAGTGTGACTTACGTATTACGTTTTATCAAAGAACTCAATAAAAGTGAAGTTTTAGGAGTGAAGTTATCAAGTTGAACTTTATAGGTTGGCCCATAACCCACTCTAGGGGTAGTGGTTATTACCCATACCTATTAAATTACAGCACCTTGGGGCCACCACTCCTAGGGCATTTTTGCACTGTAGTTTTAGCTGTACCAAACACCTTATGGCCAGATCCATAGGTCAAGGTTACTCCAGGGTAGCCGTTGGGCCAACCCCTACATGCCAAGATCATGTCCCTTCGTGTGGTTCTCTGTTCTGCCTTGTGGTCTTCCACACTGCTAACTAAAAGTTCAGATTTTACACGTCAAACAACGAGACCGTGATAGGGAAAGGGGGTCTGGAAAAGCAGGGGATAGAGAGATCACAGGCCCAAAGCTTTATTGAAAGACAAAGAGATGGCCTATCAGGGCCATCTCCAGTGGTTAGAACTTAAAGGGGTACTCCGCCCCTAGACATCTTATCCCCTATCCAAAGGATAGGGGATAAGATGTCTGATCGAGGGGGTCCTGCAGTTGGGACCCCCATGATCTCTGCAGTAGCCGGTGTTATTTTAGAAGGCTAAGTGCAAGCGGCGGGGGTCGTGATGTCATGGCCACACACCACGTGGTGTCACAACACGTCCCCTCAATGCAAGTCTATGGGAGGCCACACCCCCTCCCATAGACTTGCAATGAGGGGGCATGGCGTGATGCCACGACTCCCTGCCGTCTGCTCCAAGCGATCGGAACATAATGGTCCGAACGCTGGGGCAGCGGAGTACCCCTTTACTTATCACCTGGAGAGCATATGTGTCATTCATAGGTCTTAGAAGATACTGTTTCTCCTTGAGGAGACCACCAGTTGACATAGGGAGTCTTACAGGCTATGGAAAATTTCCTGGGAAAACAGATATGCAAATTAGTTATTTTCCAGAATTAAAAAAAAACTTTCTCTAGCACCACATCGGTGGTATCTTCCCTTTAAGTCAGTGTCTGATCCATTAAAGAGTCTTGAAGTGCCGCTATGGACTTTAGCCAAGCCAAAGTCTCTTCCAATAGCTTAAGACAGTTTTCTTAGTTTTGGAGGAGAGCTCACTTGTACACCTCAGTAAGGATGCAGCTCTGAGGAATATGTTGTGGCTACAAAAATTGAAAAAAAAAAAAAAAAGCTAAAATAATATTCACATATTTGTTAGTTGAGACATCAGAGGACTGTCATTCGGAATGTAACCACCCAATGCCACCAATGGACGTGAACTACTCATGCCTTAAAGTACCGTGTATGTGGTCTACCTTCTGTGTTTAAAATAGACATTGGCATAAAATTAACTTTTTACTTTTAGGTTTAGTCAGACTGAAAGAGGAAACAGAAAAGCTCAAATTTTATAAGACAAATTATTTGGTTTCCTATAAGTTTATATAACATACTATTTAGTTAAAGGGACACAAAAAGATCCCAGCAGTTCCATGTCTTATCATCTCTTCCATTGGTTGTATCCTATGACATCAGGGAGGTTGCAGGATACACTTTTATAACTCCCGGCAATTCCGTAGCCAGCTTCTAAAGTGAGTGGTCTACGGAATTCCCACCAATCCCATTCAAGTCTAAAGCCATGTTTGCACAGTGGAAATTTTGCCGAATGTCTACCCGGAAAAAACAGGTGGATATTCCGCAAATTGTGGGGGCTGGCAGAACATACCGGTGCTAGGACTGCTTGGTAATGTGCCATCTGTATAGATGGCAATGCATTTCCGAGTAGATTCCAAAGGCCTGACTCGAGATTTCTGCAGCAGATGTTTCCGCCATGTGCACAGTGCAGCAGAATCCAATGGGACTCTGCTACAACAGAACTTCAGAGCAGAATTTTTCAGCCGGATTCCACTTGGAAATTCCAACGTGTAAACATGGCCTTAAAAGATAGGCCTCAGGCACCCATGCCGATGAGCTGTATGCCAAAGCTGTGGCATACATATGACCTGGAGGCAGACAGCTCCATGCAATGTGTATTGGCTGTGTCAGGTCAATGCAGCTCATCTCCCATCCGGTGGAAAACAATTTTTTTTCTAATCAACTGGTGCCAAAAAGATAAACAGATTTGTAAATTATAAAAATCCTAATCCTTCCAGTACTTATCAGATGCTGTATGCTACAGAGGAAGTTGTATAGTTCTTTTCTATAGTTCTGTTCTTTTCTTTCAGTGCTCTCTGCTAACACCTCTGTCCATGAGCAGGAGGGGTTTTGCTATGGGGATTTGCTCTTGCTCTGTACAGTTCCGGACATGGACAGAGATGGCAGCAGAGAGCACTGTTGTCAGATAGAAAAGAACTACACAACTTCATGTGGAGCATACAGCAGCTGATAAGTATTGGAAGTTTTAAGATTTTAAATAGAAGTAATTTACAAATCTGTTTACCTTTCTGGCACCAGTTGATTAAAAAAATTGCTTTCCACTGGAGTACCCCTTTAAGTGGAAGGTGAGCTGGACCTACCTACTAAAGCCGTGTCTGTATCCTAAGTTTCAGCACCCCACCAATCTGATATTGAAGATCTATCCTGACAATGGGTCATCAATAGTGTTGCTCACGAATATTCGCAATTCGAATATTATTCGCGAATATCGCATATTCGCGAATTCGCGAATTTCGCGAATATAGCGCTATATATTTGTAATTACGAATATTCGTTTTTTTTTTTTTTTCTCTTCACAGTACACATCACAGTGATCATCCCTCTCTGCTTCCAGCTTGTGTGGTGTAAAGAAGGCTCTAATACTACTGTGAGAGACTGGCGTGCGAAAATTCGCATATGCTAATTTTGTATGGGCTAATATTCACATATGTTAATTTTCGTATACACGAATTTTGCATATGCGAAAATAAAAAGAGAATATAACGAATATGCGAATATTCGCGAATATATGACGAATATTCGTCCGAATATTCGCGAATTCGAATATGGCCTATGCAGCTCAACACTAGTCATCAATAAGTTTTTCCGGGAAAACACCTTTAATTATTCCTCAGCACCCCACCATGTTACTATTGTGTGAACATGTAATGCTACGGATTTACTGATTTAGATGCCAAAGTTATTTTCCTTGTTGCAAATTAATAATAAGAACCGATGCCAAGTTTTTTTTCTCTTTATATTTGGGAACAATGTAGCTGCCAACATTTAGGATTCCTATGGCATATAGCTTACAATAAATAGTACGATCAAAGAAAGAACAAATCCTGCACTCACCGCACAGTATGGGTATCGCGGCCTCGGATTCCGGACCTCTTCGGATGGTGTGGGAGTAGCAGCCGCCGCTGTAAGCGGCGGCTGCTACTCCCACGCCATCCGAGGAGGTCCGGAATCCGAGGCCGCGATACCCGTACTGTGCGGTGAGTGCAGGATTTGTTCTTTCTTTGATCGTACAATTTACTGAAATTTACCCTCCGTCCTAGCACCGCCGCGGGGTGTTGAACTTAGACTCCCACAGCTGCCCTTGGTCCATAGGTGGATTCAGATATAAGTTGCTGGTGCCGCTTGTCTTTTGTTCTCTGGAGTAGTCTTACAATAAATAGACATATAAAAAAGTTAAAGTCAAGAGTCAAAAAGCGGCACAGGACTATTTTGTATTTCCTTAATGGGCCAAGATGAAGTGTAAATGTGCTTTCCATTAGTGAAGGCACTTCAGGGTGTATTGGCGTTTGCTACAGCATGTTTTTTTTTGCTTCTTCTTACAGGAAGGGGTTGCTTTACAATATGTAGCCAGAGGGCGAGGTAAATCTGAGCTAATAGCTGAGACCAACTGATTAAGATACAGACAGTAGTGAAACAATGATGCCTGAGCCTTAAAACAAAAGAGGCGGCAGCGCACAATGGGTTAAGTGTTGGAAGTTGAAGCCTTGGGCCCAGTTAATTACATAGGGCTGCAGGAATGTTAGATTTTTCAGATGGGGTCTTGGTATGAGCAGAACTGTGCCGGGTGTCAGGGTTTGTCTGGCAGCTGTCCAGATTGTGTAGGCGTGGAAAGAGTTAAGCTGCGGTCATGCCAGACACTCTCTGCAAAGTTCTGATCTTCATACAATCTTCTCATAAGTCACCGCTGGTTCTCAGCGTTTTGGAATCAGTCGCCTTTTAATTAAGGAAAAATGGATTATTCTATACGGAGCTTGATGCGTTTCTGGCATCGTCCACGTTACTGTGATCTTCAGTGGTGATTGCCATCAAATCTGCATAACAATATAGACATTTTGCATTGGTTAATGATTTTCATCTGTATGCGAGAAATTTAGGACTGGGCTCGTATGTTAAAGGGGTATTCTGGGTTTATACATCTTATCACCTATCCTTTGGATAGGAGATAAGATGTATGATTACTGGGGTCCCGTTGCTGGGGACCCCTCCCGATCTCTGCATTCTGCCAGGGGCTACGCCGAGATCACCGTGGTCCCCAGCAGCGGGACCCCTGTGATCATACGTCTTGTCCCCTATCCAAAGGATAGGGGATAAGATGTATAAACTCGGAATACCCCTTTAAGTGAAGATCAGTCTAGGGCCTCTTCCACACAAGATGTTATTTTAAATCTGTATCATGTCTGTTTTTTTGCAATCCAGGGACATACATGCATATTTTAAAACACAGCCTGTGTCCCATGCAAGTCCTATGGGAGTACCGGAGATACACGAGTACAGTGCTCAGTTATCTCTGGTGCTACCACAGAGAATGCATGGAGCGCTGAGATTCAAGGCCCCATTTTGGGAATCGCAGGGGATCCAGAGGTTGGACCCCCCCCCCCCCCATCATGAAACACTTAGGCTATGTTCACACTATGGAATTCTTGCGGAATTCCACGAGCGGAACTCCGCGAGTGCAATTCCGCGGTGTGAGCTTAACATTAGTGTGAATGGGTCGCCGCGAGACCTGTTCACACTGCGGAATTTCCGCTGCAGATAATTCCGCCGCTGAAATTGTTCTGCGCAGAGAAAGAACATGTTCATTCTTTGCGCGGATTCCGCTAGCACTGCATAGCCGTCAATGGTGACGGCTCAGTGCCCCGCAGCCCTAGCGCCAAAGATCCTACGGTGGCGGCCGCTAGGCGGAACCTCCGCTCGCGGTATTCAGCAAGTGGAGATTCCGTAGTGTGAACGGGGCCTTAGGGAATACGTTTTGAAAAGCTGGAGTACCCCTTTCATGCCATTGCTTAGTGTGACTTCAGTTCAGCATGCAGTGTTACAAACCAATTGTGGCCAGCAGAACTGAGTTGCTGCCATTGCCAGTTACAGTGGTCGAACAGTTTAGTTTTCCAAGCAGTGTAAAATTTGCCAGGATTCCCTTTTATTCACAGCTTTATTGGTGCATGTACCTAGCAATTCTATGGATCAACCAACACTTGAAAAGGACCCCTTTTTGAGTTTATACGTAGTGTTCCTGGGCAGTGTCTACTTCTGCTCCAAATGATGTCATCTTGTCTACATCTGTCCATCAAACGACATCACTTCCTGTCTGAGAGACCATGGAGTCTCGGTCTCATCACATACCTAACATAACTATGCAGTCACAGACAATCCTTCACATAGGGGTTTGAGAGATAAAACAGGGCAGGGGGGCTTAACCTATGAATTTAGAAGCATGTATAGAAGATGTTTTTAGTCCGGGGCTCTGTTAGAAGGACACATACTTGAACTAGGGGATGGAATGCAGATAAGTAAAAAATAAGGTGGTAACATGCAGGTAGAATTGTGTTAAAGGGGTACTCCACCCCTAGACATCTTATCCCCTATTATAGGATAGGGGGATAAGATGTCTGATCTCAGGGGTCCCGCTGCTGGGGACCCCGGTGATATAGCATGCAGCACCCACCGTATCTGCTTCCGGAACCGCTGGAGGTTCTGGCTCCCGACCATGGGGACGGAAGATCGTGACGTCACGCCCCGCCCCCTCAATTCAAGTCTATGGGAGGGGGCGTGACGGCTGTCACGCCCGCTCCCATACACTTGCATTGAGGGGGTAGGGCCTGACGTCACACGGGGGCGGAGTCGTGACGTCACGATCTTCCGTCCCCATGGTCGGGAGTCAGAACCTCCAGCTGTTCCGAAAGCAGATACGGTGGGTGCTGCATGCTATATTACGGTGGTCCCCAGCGGCGGGACCCCCGCGATCAGACATCTTATCCCCTATCCCTTGGATAAGGGGATAAGATGTCTAGGGGTGGAGTACCCCTTTAAGGTCTCCATACACTTTGGTCAAAAGTCAGCCTAACCTGTCCACTTTGGTGAAACCTGCTGACCTGTGCATGGAGGCCTCCTCCACTCTCACTGACTATTATGTTTGAGGAGAAAAGGATTGGGCATATTGGATTTCAACTCCCTGACCCTTTTGTTCCCTAAGAGATAAGCCGCTGACAGGGCTATGTGGCAGCACCTTAAAGGGGTTATCCACTATAAGGTGATTTTAGTACGTACCTGGCAGACAGTAATGGACATGCTTAGGAAGGATCTGCGCTTGTCTTGGTGCTAAATCGCTATGTTGTGAGATTACCATAGCACTGTGGCTAGCTTTTTGAGAACTGGTATTTCCTTTTTGAGTTTTCTTCTTTGCCTACAAATCCCATAATTCCATTCCCCCCCCCCCACCCCCACATCAGCCACCACACCCATTGAAACATAAATGAGTTGAATCCATTCAAAAGACCTGTGGTTTTCAATCAGGGTACCTACAGCTGTTGCATTAGTTGCAGATTGATCTCTCTCCCACCAAGGGATCCCTCCACCCATTGAAGCAGACAGGCTCCCTGTCATCAGCTGACTGGGTCTCGGCCGCACTGCAAGCTGGGAAAAATCTGAGACAACAGTCATTTTGTATGCTGTTAAAAATAAATATTGGGGTGAAAATCACATAAGAATTGTGAGAAAACCGTCACACACAGGTACAGACACTATATTATGAACTACACTAACTTTACATCCCCTGTAGCATAGTCAAATAAAAGAAAATCCTGGAATACCCTCTTTAATCCCTCTCCAGTGAAAGCAGATGAATGTTCGGATCTGCTGATCGTTCACCTGTGTGAGGAGGTCGGGCCTATAAGCCTAACGCCATTGAAGGTCTATGGCCCCCTTTAGGCTGGTATGTTATGTCATTAAAACAATTCCTTTCTACAGATGCCAGCATGGCATCCCTAATCTCAATCACAGCAATGCATCTGGAACATTATACGTGCAGTGGCCACTACAGGGGAAATTAAGTATTACATGGTGGCCATTCAAATAAATGACCGACCATGTATGTACATGATTGGGCAAGGTCCTCAAAAAGCAAAGACTTCTCTTACTGACCTAAAAGCAAATTTGGACCAGGGAGGGACCCTTATAAGTATTTGGGGCCTAACCTAAGTTTCATCCTAAAACCTGTAAGAATGCTATTTGTGCCTAAAAAGTGATGCTATGACATCAGGTAACGTATAGTTGTTAATTCTGGGTTTTGTGAACTATTGTGAAGTTCTTGTTGACCACCCTTAGACCTGTATTCTGTTTCATTTTTCAATTACAGAATCTGCTAGACTAAAATAGAAATAAAATTAAAATAAAAAGCCAAACCATATAATATAGGCTTGTGAATACACAGCACATCTGTAGCACGTTGACTCAAACAAGATCTTCGGTTTGTGGGGAAGTCCCAGTTTCACGATTGGTTTCTTTCTTACTATGATCGCCACATCCAGGAGTAACAACATGATAGTGCTGCTTTATTGTACGACTTTATTATACATTATGTTGTCCCTTGTACCAAGGGTTAGTCACAATATAATTATACTTTACCTGGTGTCTTTTTTTATTCATGCCTGTCATATATTATGTATCACTTTTTAATTTTTCTGGTTTGGAAATTGATTCTGAGCTTGTACTGGAAAGTCCATTCTTTCTTTAAAATCACCATGGAGGTAAAAATGAAAACAAGTGTTCAGACCTTCGTCCAAGTATCAGTAGAGAATCGGGTAGCTGTGCGTTCCTGTACCTGCTCTGGATGGTCCCATAGACTTGTAAGTCCCCAGCTTCCACCCTTGCATCGGGAACATTGGTCTTCCAACCTACCTTCGTGTCCATCTGTACCACATGCTGGGGGACTCCTGCAGGCCCATGTCCCTTCATTTGTTAATTGTATGTCATGTAGTATGTGACTCCCTGTACCACCCTTATAGTGTTGTATCACAGTCTGGTATTACATTCACTAACATAAGTATTGTTGAGACCCAACAAGAGCCCCTTAAAAACCATCTCTGGTATTCGCCCCATTTTTTTTCCCCTACCAATCACGATTAGGCTTCCTTTTAATTGCTACTCCCTCTTATAACATCTGCAAAGACTTGATAATGGGATCATACTGGCTTTTTGACAAAAGTGTTTTCTTTGCAACTATAGGATGCCCTACATTCTACATGCTATGGGCAACATAGCTTTCCTTGGGTGGAGCCATTCTTCTTTGTTGCCCTTCTTTATGAGCAGTGTCTAACCTTGTATATGCTGTCTAGGATTTTCCAGAATACTGTAATATGTATTGGCACCCCATAGCATTCTGTGGTATGGCAGGGTGTGAGGTGCAGGGCAGATATAATTACCATAGGGGCAGATGGCATTAACCCCTTGTGTTCGTGACATCAGGGCGTGGTTTATCCTTAAACACCCGAAGGTTGTATACTGCTGGATCCTGGGCTAGGCAGGGGGGGGGGGGGGGGGTTGTAATAAAGACTCTGACACCAAGTTATGGACATTGGTAGCTTTACTGAGGGTAGACAGTTGTTACAGTCTATGCAGTACAGCCAGGGCCCAAGGAGGTGACCAGTGACACAGAGACCTCGCAGGTTTGCTGTGACTTGTAGTTGGACTGGAGAATTTAGTGGGTAGACAGATGACTTGACTGACTTGTGACTGACAGCATGGTGACTTTATCTTACTTGCACTTGACTTGTGGCTGCAGGACTTGACTTGATGCCTCCACTACTCTGGACACACTCACTAGGCACGACTTGACTGGACCTCAGCAGGAAGCAAGAGAGAGAAGCTCCACCCAGGGCTTATATGGGGGAGACTAGCAGGGAGCCCATAGGTCACTCTGGGGGTCAGCTGGTCACTGGTAACTCCTTGGTAACAATCACATGGTACATTTTATTAAAGGTATAACACATCTTTTAATATCCAACATATATACAAATGGGGAAACAACCACAGGGGGCCCTGGGGACACTGAGGGACACTGCCTGACAGGGCGGGAAAGGTACGGGGCAACACTATCCTGTACTGGGCGAACACAATTCCTTCCAAGCTTTACTCTGCCTTGAATGCAATACAATAATTTGTTTCCATACCTAAGGCTTTTGTCAGGTAGAAATCCAGACCCATGAAGTTCCTCCTTACCACATATACATGAATTATTTTACAATTTCCACAGAATATTTACAGTTTGGACTATACAAAAGTTTTCACTTTGATGAAGCAAAATTCTACTACTTTACATAAGATATATATACATATATATATATATTTTTTTTATATGGACTGGTTTGGCCTTGAATATTACCCATTGTGATTGATGTACATTGCGATGTAAAAGATGGGGGTTGAATTTGAAAACAATTATAGTTGAGGGTTGAGGAGCACAAGTGGAATGGTTATATAGTCATTTTATACCTGTATTTCTTATAGGCTCAGTTTATTGTAGCCATTCAGTGTGTGTGAAAACAATAAAACAAAAGCATTTAAGAGATACCATCCTTTTGCCACCTCACTGTCAGCTATGGTAATCCCTCTTTCTCAATCTCATGTACGCTCAGTTGGAGCCAAAAAGAATTTCTGTAAGAAAAAAAAACACTGTTGCTCTATTCTAGCAAAACTAAAAGGGACACGGCACCTATCCTCTAATTCAGTCATTCCCAATCTTTTCACCATGGGAGAACCATAGAGAAACCCCAACAACTGTCCATTCATAGTGAGTAAGTGACAGCCCTTGTTACAGTCTTCCCAGGCATTTGTTACTTCCCACAGGTTCACATGAGCTTCACAATTACCAGTGTCTCTCAAGGGCTCTTTTTTTTTTTTAAAGCCGCCTCTCGCCAAGATACCACCCAGTAGCTATATCCCTCTACTGGCACCACTAGGACTTTCTGGCTTGAGGTCCCCTCTTGGTACGAGCAAGGGGTAATCTGAGTTCTCTAGACCCTTCTCTCAGTGGCCTTACTTCACTACCTGTCCCACCAACTAGGCCACACTTTAATCCAGGCCTGCAGCAGAATCAGATCTACTTGCCCACCAGGACAAGGGAACCCCCTAAGCCCTCAGACAGGACTTAAAGGGGGTTATCCAGGAGGAGGAAAATGAATTCTTTTCCTTGCTCCTGGTGCTCATCGTGCAGCCATTGGTCATTAAATGCAGGCATGTTTTCACCCTCATGCAATGATTGCAATGCAGTGACATTATGACAACGAGGCCCCGCCACCATTCTGCTTCCGTCCTCGGCATGTCTAAAAAGTATGCCTTTAGAGACAAGAGCGAAACCATGCCCACACGCGATGTCCGATGGCTGCATAATGTTTCCAATGTTATGGTGACATCGGCCAGCTCTTGGACATCATGTGCCAATCTCATCTCAGAAGGTATACTTTCAATACTTCCAATATGGCCGAAGTGGAACATCGGGGTTGCAAAACAGGGAAAAATACTTTTTTTCTCCCCAAATAACCCCTGTAATAAGCAGTGGTGCATACTGACTGGCAGGCATTGTCAGTCAGTACTTACAGCAGGAGGAATTCCGGCCACTGACACATGATGCCAATAAAGTAGCATGTCACAGAAACATTAGCACATCGCCAATCATGTTGGCGGCCAGATGTAGATGTGTATACATTCGCATAGACATAACTGCAAAAGCAGATTGAATACAAGTACTATGAGCAGACTCTCATAAGCAAAGTTTCCATTTAAAGTGACAGTCAACTATTTACTAAGGATACCTTCCCTGCAAGGGAGAATACACAGTTCACCCCCCTTACACTTGTATTATTTAACCCGACTCTCCTGCTAGAACAGTATGCACAAGTTTCCATTGTGATTTGCTCTTCTGTTTGGCGACACATAAAACAAGAGACCGAAATAGAAGCAGTGAATAGGTTAAGGGGTTTGAAGCAGGATTAAGTCCGAGAGGACAGCAGAACCTGTGGATCCTTCAGACATGCACTTGAACATGACTGGGATAAAATCTTTAAATTGAAAAACATAAAAGATTATACACCATGGGTGGGCCATTTAATCCACTAAGTAGCTTGCGCCATTTAGCATATGCTCCACAGGCTGCTCTAATAGAGGATGATATATCCCTCATCCTGCTCCTGATAAACAATGAATGTATAAATGTTGTTTCCCCCTTTATTCATTTCCATAGCAATAGCTAATGAACAGGCCTGGAGATTTCATCATCAATACATGTATGTTCGGGTAATTGAATCTTGCTTCTGCTGTACATTCTGAGGCCAGGTAATGCAAGCTCGGCATATCTACAATATGGCACGGAGCGGAATATTCATTGGGATAGACGTCTCCTGGTAACTAATTGAATTGGTCACTAATGCAAAGACCATTAACCTTCTCCGCACCGGAGAACCTAGTCATTTGTGTTTGTTTTAAGATGGCTGCTTCTAATCCTTCTGGTCATGAGCAAAAGGGTCAGAGTCCAGTTTGGCCTCTTTCATGTTAAGAGTTGAGTGTTCGGCATTCGTGATGTTTGGGGAAATCTCCTCCTGGCACTATTGAGAACTGTATGCCACCACCATGGAGTAAAGATGTCCTCCTCCGTCTATGTGTTGTCTCAAAACATATTAATACACAACGACAATGGACGTAAATGTACGTCATGGTGCTGTGGTACTTAGCGCACCATGACGTACATTTATGCGCCGCCATGACCGTGAGCGCCGGAGCGGTGATCGCGTCATGCGCGGCAGGTCCCGGCTGCTATCAGCAGCCAGGGACCCACCAGTAATGGCCGACATCCACGATCGTGCGGATGTCCACCATTAACCCCTCAGATGCCGTGGTCAATACAGATCACGGCATCTGCGGCAGTGCGGTACTTTGGATGGATGATCGGATCGCCCGCAGTGCTGCCGAGGGGATCCGATCATCCAGCATGGCAGCCGGAGGTCCCCTCCCCTGGCTCCGGCTGTCTCCCGGGGTCTTCTGCTATGGTCTGAGATCGAGCAGACCAGAGCAGAAGATCACCGATAATACTGATCAGTGCTATGTCCTATACATTGCACTTAACAGTATTAGCAATCAAATGATTGCTATAAATAGTCCCCTATGGGGACTATTAAAGTGTTAAAAAAAATGGAAAATAAAAAAGTAAAAAAATGTGAAAAATCCCCTCCCCAATAAAAAAGTAAAACGTCCGTTTTTCCCATTTTACCCCCCGAAAAGCGTAAAAAAATAATTAATGCACATATTTGGTATCGCCACGTGCGTATAAGTCTGAACTATTAAAATATATTGTTAATTATCCCGTACTGTGAACGGCGTAAACGTAAAAAAATTAAAAAGTCCAAAATTGCTGATTTTTTGTTACATTTTATTCCAAAAAAAAATTTATAAAAAATTTATAAAAAAGTAAAACCTAAGAAAACAATGGTACTGATAAAAACTACAGATCATGGCGCAAAAAATGAGTCCTCATACTGCCCCATATACGGAAAAATGAGAAAGTTATAGGTGGTCAAAATAGGACTATTTCAAACATACCAATTTTGTTAAAATGGT
The DNA here is from genome assembly GCF_029499605.1 of Hyla sarda. Classification (NCBI taxonomy): domain Eukaryota; kingdom Metazoa; phylum Chordata; class Amphibia; order Anura; family Hylidae; genus Hyla; species Hyla sarda. The sequence continues at coordinate 406,837,487 of NC_079191.1, forward strand.
TTGAGATTTGTTTTAGGCGGTACAATTATAGAAAAGCATATAACATGGGTATCATTTTAATCGTATTGACCCACAAAATAAAGAAAACATGTCATTTTTACCGGAAAGTGTACAGCGTGAAAACAAAACCTTCCAAAATTTGCTAAATTGCGGTTTTCTTTACAATTTTCCCTCATAAATAATATTTTTTTGGTTGCGCCGTACATTTTATGGTAAAATAAGTGATGTCATTACAAAGTACAATTGGTGACGCAAAAAACAAGTCCTTATATGGGTCTGTGGATGGAAATATAGAAGAGTTATGATTTTTAGAAGGCGAGGAGGAAAAAACGAAAATGCAAAAATAAAATTGGTCTGGTCCTTAAGGCCAAAATGGGCCTAGTCCTTAAGGGGTTAAAGACATAAGAAAAAGATGTAGGTTGCACTCACCCAAAAAAAAGTTAAAAGCATCCAACTTTATTTAGTCCATATTTAATGGAGAAGTCTCATGCATTAAAGCGGATCCCCTATCCTGCGGATAGGGGATACGTTTTAGATCACGGAGGGTCCAACCTCTGGGACCCCGCAATCTCCTGCATGGGCCCTTTGTTCTAGATATATCTCTATGGGAGTGCTGGAGATAGCCGAATGGCTCTCCCATAGAGATATATGGAGGGGACGTGTCAGCCGCCGTTTTTTGCCGGGAGTCGTGACGCTGTGGGAGAGTAGAGGGCCTGTGCAGGAGATCGCGGGGGTCCAAGTGGTCGGACCACCCCATGATCTAAAACTGTAGTCAGCACTAGTCTGAATTAACCAGCTGGAGGCTAATGCACGTTTCACAATTGCCCACAGTGCTCTCTGGTGACACCTCTGTCCATGTCAGGAACTGTCCATAACAGGAGAGGCTTTTCTATGGATATCTGCTCCTCCCTGACACAGACAGAGGTGGCAGCAGAGAGCACTTTGGTCAGACTGGAGAGAACTACACAACTTCCTCTGGAGCTTACAGCAGCTGATAAGTAGTGGATTGAGATTTTGATATAGAAGTAATTTACAAATCTGTTCAAACAGTAACCAACCCCTCAAGACTAGTATCAGTTACCTAATACATAGATGAAAAAATGGTATATAAAAATAATAAATAAATAATAATAGTAAATAGCTAGATCGTGCTTCAATTATAGGATACAATCTTATTAAAATGTATAAAATATCAATTGTTGCAACTTGACCTCTTGGCACAGGGCCCTTGTGCCGAGGAAAAGAGATAAACGTACTTGAATATACAATTACAATAAAGAACAAACACTGATATTAAGCATTAATAGAAAAACATAAAAATAGATAAAATTGGTGTCACTTTCGATAATCGGGCAACTGATAGTCCAGAAATGTGCCGTAATTAATATGGGATCCTGATACATTAAGAGAGATGGGTTAGTTACCAGCCTGATAGAAGTCCCACTGTATTGTCACCTGAGGAAAAATAGAGAGGTCCGCAAGTCTCGGGTGGATATGGGTTGAATAGTTGGATATCGGTGATGTAGTCGTACACCTATAGGTGTACGACTACATCACCGATATCCAACTATTCACCTATTTGGAAGGATTGACTTTGGATTATACCAGCAGTAACATCCAAGTCCAACATCCAGGCAGCATTGCCAAGCACCTGAGACGTCACACGCCATCAGGATACCACGAGGTCTGCATTTGTTCACCGCTAGATTCCAACTACAGCGAGAGATCCCGGGAGCAGCTTCTATACAAACTGGTCTGTGGCAGGCAGACCGCCGCGGTGACGCACGCCAGCGTCTTTCACCACCCGAGACTTGCGGACCTCACTATTTATCCTCAGGTGACAATACAGTGGGACTTATACCAGGCAGGTAACTATAACTGTTAGGATTCGGCTAGCTGGATGTGGATCCTCTGTGTCAGCGAGGGATTGGGGTGGACCGTGTCGGTGGACCGGTTCTAGGGTTGCTACTGGTATTCACCAGAGCCCGCCGCAAAGCGGGATGGTCTTGCTGCGGCGGTAGCAACCAAGTCGTATCCACCGGCAACGGCTCAACCTCGCTGACTGCTGAGAAGGCGTGGGACAGAAGGACTAGGCAGAGGCAAGGTCAGACGTAGCAGAAGGTCGGGGCAGGCGGCAAGGTTCGTAGTCAATGAGGATAGCAGAAGATCTGGAACACAGGCTTTGGACAACACTAATGCTTTCTCTGGCACAAGGCAACAAGATCCGGCAAGGAAGGGAAGGGGAAGTGAGGTTATATGGACAGGGAGCAGGTGGAAGCTAATCAGACTGATTGGGCCAGACACCAATCACTGGTGCACTGGCCCTTTAAATCTCAGAGAGCTGGCGCGCACGCGCCCTAGAGAGCGGAGCCGCGCGCGCCAGAACATGACAGCCGGGGACCGGGACGGGTAAGTGACTTGGGATGCGATTCGCGAGCGGGCGCATCCCGCTATGCGAATCGCATCCCCGCCGGCAGTGTCAGTGCAGCACTCCCAGTCAGCGGGTCTGACCGGGGCGCTGCAGAGAGAGGAACGCCGCGAGCGCTACGGGAAGGAGCAGGGACCCGGAGCGCTCGGTGTAACAATAACCTACCAATCTCTCTTAATGTATCAGGATCCCATATTAATTACGGGACTTTAGCACATTTCTGGACTATCAGTTGCCGGATTATCAGAAGTGACACCAATTTTATTTATTTTTATGTTTTTCTATTAATGCTAAATATCGGTGTTTGTGCTCATTGTAATTGTATATTCAAGTACGTTTATCTCTTTTCCTCGGCACAAGGGCCCTGTGCCAAGAGGTCAAGTTGCAAAAATTGATATTTTATACATTTAAATAAAATTGTATCCTATAATTGAAGCACGATCCAGCTATTTACTATGATTATTTATTTATTATTTTTATACCATTTTTTCATCCATGTATCAGGTAACTGATACTAGTCTTGAGGGGTTGGTTACTGTTTGAACATATTGCTTTAAATTTCCCACACCTGGTGTAGGTGTACAACCTCCTTACCTCGGCTAGTTAATTGTGAGCTGCACAGCCTTTTGTTTTTTAATTTACAGATCTGTTATAACTTTCTGGCACCAGTGGATTTGAAAAGAGATTTCCCTTCCAAAGTCCCCTTTAAAGAGCAGCCTGGTCTGGTTGACTGGGAGGCACACCGTGGTTGTGACTCTTTTTTGACAGGTGTGAATGCACTATTATTATTTGCATATGGCACATGTTTTTCATGTATGTAAATGGAGAAGAAAACCTGTCACCGAATGCCAGTGTGGTAGCCCTTGGGGGGTGTATGGTAGGGATGGTACGAGGTTGGTATATGAGGGGTTAATATTAACCCAGTCACTCGTGACGCCAGGGTGAGGGCTGGTATGCTGAATCTATGTTCCGGCCATCGCCGCCCTTCCCAGAAGCGATAGGTGCAATGAAATGACTGAAGGTCCACAAGCAGATTTAATAATGAACTTGAATAACTTTACTGCAGTGCTTGCAATATCCAATGCGTAGTAACAGTCTCATATAACAGTTCTTAGGTTGCTTAGCGACTGGCAGAAGTTACGGACCTTGCATTAAACTTATAGTCTCTGAATTTAGGGAGTGATGTGCAGATCCATCCGGATTTAGGGGAAATATTGGGTCCGGTGCTACTGCAGAGTGCTTAGGGGATGACACACTCTATAATTTAGATCATTCAGCCGTTGCCGCAAGGCTCAGGCCTAACTCACTGCGATTACTGCTATACAGGTCTTGCTTGCTTGCTATCCCAGGAACAAGAGAGCGATAAGATGGCCGCCACTCCCTTATATGGGCAGGGGGCGGGGCGATTTTGATTGGTCCGAATGTCTGCCACTCACTTTACATGGTATCATGGGATTGCTTACATCACAGGATCTATATACATTGCAAAACCCAAAATGAGGCTAGAGATACCAAAGTGAGGCCTGGAACGCATCCAGAATGAGGCTTGGAACGCATCACATGACCCGAAGGCCCTGCGACACCATGAAAACAAGTAATTAACCATTTATATGCAGAAATAATACTATATACATTATTCTATGGATAAATTAGGAATCTATACACTATAATAGAGGCGACTAGGGGCGGACTGACTAACAGATATTATTAAGTCCTAGAGACTCTGGCTAGGGGGACCCATAGATAAATAAGTACCGAATGAAATGCGGTACTGGGACACCACACCAGTATCAAATAAGACACTGTGGTGGAGATTTATCAAAACCTGTCCAGAGGGAAAGTTGCTGAGTTGCCCATAGCAACCAATCAGATCACTTCTTTCATTTTACAGAGACCTCTTCAAAAATGAAAGAAGCGATCTGATTGGTTGCTATGGGCAACTCAGCAACTTTTCCTCTGGACAAATTTTGTCCAGTGTTTTCCCAAAAAGGGGGAGATTTATCAAAACCAGTGTAGAGGAAGAGAGGTGCAGTTGCTCATAGCAACCAATCAGCTAGCTTCTTTCATTTTTAAAGAGAGCTGTGAAAAACGAAAGAAGAGATCTGATTGGGTTGCTATGGGCAACTGCACCTCTCTTCCTCTACACAAGTTTTGATAAATCTCCCCCAATGTGTCTCCAGCTGTTGTAAAACTACAAATCCCACCATGCCCGGACAGCCGTTGGCTGTCCGGGCATGGTGGAAGTTGTAGTTTTGCAACAGCTGGAGACATGCTGTTTGGAAAACACTGAAATAAGTTATGCAGAATATCTTCAAGGATCAAGAAGTTTAAATTATGACAGAAATATTGAATTTTTGTACGATTGTTTGAGTTGCATTTACTTATTAGGTGACTGCATATACCGCAATAAACCACCCCCAGGACGAAGGACATCCCGAAACGCGCGTTGGGGTGGCGTCGCTCCAGCAGACCCTCATTCCATTTACTGTTTTATATGTGGTATGTATATGCAGGGCTCAAGTCCTGCAGTAACTCATGGGAACGGAGTTCCTGCACTTTTACCACAGCAGGAACGCAGTTCCCATTAGCAGGAGTCCTGCAGGAGCAGCCTGCACTTAAGGGGTACTCTGCACCTAGACATCTTATCCCCGATCTCGGCTGCGGCACCCCAGACATCCAATGTATGGAGTGAGCTTCACTCTGTGCCCAATGACTGGTGATGCAAGGCAGAGGCTCGTGACATCACAGTAATGCCCCCTCTCTATTCAATTCTATGGAATGGGGCATGACGGCTGTCACGCCCCCTCCCATAGACTTGCATTGAGAGGCTGTGACAGCACGAGCCTCCAGCGCTGCACCCAACACTCTAAATGAACGCTGGGTGCAGCCGGGAGGAAGTGGGCGTCCCCAGCGGCGGGACCCACGGGATCAGACATCTTATCCCCTATCCTTTGGATAGGGTATAAGATGTTTAGTACCCAGTGGCGTTGCGACCGGGGTGTGGGGGGTGCGGCCCGCACCGGGTGACACCATCCTGATGGGGTGACACCAGGTACGCCCCCGCTCCTCACTTGCGCTGCCTCTGTAATAGCACCCCTCACCCTCCCCCCCCCCCGTCCTCACTTTTGCGCTGTCTCACTTGTCTCCGTAGTAGTAGAAGCACACCCCCCCCGTCACCTGCACAGTGAACCGGCCTGCGCCCCTACGTCTTCTGTTGCGCCGGCACGACGTCACTCCACAGGGCCGCGCAGGAGGACGTGGCGTCACTCGCAGAGCGCCGGAGAGAAGGAGCGCTGCGCTGGATGGGTAAGTGATTGTGTGTCTGTCTCACTCTATCTCTGTTTGTGTGTCTCTGTCTGTGTGTGACTGTGTGTGTGTGTGTGTGTGTGTGTGAGTGTGTGACTCTCTGTGTGTGTGTGACTCTGTCTGTGTGTGTGACTGTGTGTGTGACTGTGTGACTGTGTGTGTGACTGTCTTTGTGTGTGTGTGTCTCTCTGTGAGTGTGTGTCTCTGTGTGTATGTGTGTGTGTTTGTGTGTGTCTGTCTGTCGCTATCTCTGTCTGTGTGTGACTGTGTGTGTGTGACTGTGTGTGACTGTGTGTGTGTGACTGTGTGTGACTCAGTCTGTGTGTCTGTCTGTGAGTGTGTGTATCTCTGACTGTGTGTGTGTCTCTCTCTATCTATCTGTGTGTGTCTCTGTGTTGTGTGTGTGTATGTGTTTTTTTTCGTGTGGGGGGAGGGGGGGTTTGTTTGAACCAGCGATCTAATGTAGGGAGACTTTGACCTATTGTGGGGAACATGCAAGGGAACCTGCGGCCTAATGGGGGGAAACTACTACCAAATGTGGGGAATCTATGCTACCTAATGTGAGGAAACTGCTACCTAATGTTGGAAAACTGCTACCTAATGTGCGAAAGCTGCTACATAATGTGGGAAAACTTCTACGTAATGTGGGGAATCTGTGCTACCTAATGTGTGGAATCTGTGCAACCTAATGTGTGGAATCTGTGCTACCTAATGTGGGAAATTACTACCTAATGTGGGGTAACTGGTACCAAATGTGGGGAATCTATGCTACCTAATGTGGGGTAACTGTTACCTAACTAATGTGGGGGAACTGTTACCTACCTAATGTGGGGGAACTGCTACCAACCTTAAGTGGGGGAACTGCTGCCTACCTAATGCTCCCCCCTGGCATTAGCACCCTCACCATCCACCAGCAAACCCCCCCAGCAGCAGCATCTCCATCAGCAGATCCTGATGGTGGATGATGGGGGTGCTTCTGCCAAGAGGACGATTCTGCCGATGGATGATGGGGGTGATACTGCCAGGGGGGATGGCCAGTAGCACCCTCATCATCCTCCAGCAACACCCCCCCAGTACTAGCACCCCCATCATCCACTAGCAACACCACAAGATTTATATTCAGAGGATACAATATGTGGCAGATTTATATTCATAGTGTACAGTATGTGTTGGTATTATATTCAGAATGTACAGTGGGTGGTAGTATTATATTCAGTGGGTATGGTGTATGGAAGGTTTATAATCAAAGAGTATAGTGTATAGTAGTATTATATTTAGAGGATACAGTGTCTGGCAGGTTTATATTAACACTTGTTTTCATATAGAGGATGAGAATGCACTGACATAGTGAGGAGATGTCTACTACAGACAGAAGTTTTAGCTGGACCCGGCGGTATGTACCATCTGAATTAGATAAGGGAAGACTATAGAGAAGACATCACCTGTAGTCACTGATATCATTGTGTATTCTCCTCACTATAGAGAAGACGTCACCTGTAGTCACTGATATCATTGTGTATTCTCCTCTCTATAGAGAAGACGTCACCTGTAATCACTGATATCATTGTGTATTCTCCTCACTATAGAGAAGATGTCACCTATAGTCACTGATATCATTGTGTATTCTCCTCACTATAGAGAAGACGTCACCTGTAGTCACTGATATCATTGTGTATTCTCCTCACTATAGAGAAGACGTCACCTGTAGTCACTGATATCATTGTGTATTCTCCTCACTATGTCCTATCAAAGCTGTAGTCACTTGTCAGTTCTACAGTTATGGTGAGTGAATCTCAACTCCCAGCATAACCTCACCACTGCATAAAGGGGTACTCTACTGGAAAAAAATGTTTTAATCAACTGGTGCTACAAAGTTAAACAGATTTATAAATTACTTCTACTTAAAAATCTTAATCCTTCCAGTACTTATTAGCTGCTGTATAAGCGATTCACAGGAAGTTCTTTTCTTTTTTAATTTATTTTCTGTCTGGCCACAGTGCTCTGTGCTGACACCTCTGTCCATGTCAAGAAATGTCCATAGTAGGAGCAAATCCCCATTGCAAACCTATCCTGCTCTGGACAGTTCCTAACTAGTGTTGAGCGGCATAGGCCATATTCGAATTCGCGAATATTCGCGAATATATGGACGAATATTCGTCATATATTCGCGAATATTCGCATATTCGTTATATTCTCGTTTTATTTTCGCATATGCGAAACTTCGCGTATGCGAAAATTAACATATGTGAATATTAGCATATACAAAATTAGCATACGCGAAAATTCGCATATGTGAAAATTAGCATATGCTAATTTTCGAATATGCGATTTTTCGTGCGCCAGTCTCACACAGTAGTATTACAGCCTTCTTTACACCACACAAGCTGGAAGCAGAGAGGGGTGATCACTGTGATGTGTACTGTGAAGAAAAAAAACTAAAAAAATAACGAATATTCGTAATTACGAATATATAGCGCTATATTCGCGAAATTTGCGAATTCGCGAATATGCGATATTCGCGAATAATATTCGAATTGCGAATATTCGCGAGCAACACTATTCCTAACACGGACAGACAGAGCACTGTGGATAGACTGGAAAGAACTACACAACTTCCTGTGGAGAATACAACAGCTTATAAGTACCGTAAGGATTAAGATTTTAAATCTGTTTAACTTTCTGGCACCAGTTGATATAAAAGTAAATGTTTTCCAGTGGAGTACCCCTTTAGGTAATTCTGGGAGCTGTATATTTAAATGGTGAAAACTTCTTTAACACTTTCCCATTCTGTGGCAACTGGTATATCTGATTATTATACTGGAATTTCTCACAGTGCGCTACAACAGTGGTGTCTGTCACAACAGGCTAAAAACTTACTGAGGGGGGGGGGGGGGGGGGTATGGGGGTGACACCATTTTCTACCGCACCGGGTGACACCAACCCTAGCAACGCCACTGCTAGTACCCCTTTAAGTGGAAATCTTGGGTGAGTTCCCACACTTTTTTCCCCCCAGGACTTGACCCCTGTGTATATGTATCCAGGTGCTAGCCCTATTGTATTTGTGTGATGGGAAGAATCCATGGTCCCTATTATATATTGAGCATATTTATATGGATACTCATCTTCATTTGTTTAAATTAACCTTATGTGGGTCTGTTTTGGGGTGACGCCTATTCACCCTCCATCCAGTGGAAGTGTTTTGCTTCCCTATATATATACATATATACTTTTTATAAAAATATTTTAATGTATATCAATAAAATGATATATTTTATTCTTGTAACTAGAGATTAGCGAATTTACAGTAAATTTGATTCGTCGCAAACTTCTCGGCTCGGCAGTTGATGACTTATCCTGCGTAAATTAGTTCAGCCTTCAGGTGCTCCGGTGGGCTGGAAAAGGTGGATACAGTCCTAGGAAAGAGTCTCCTAGGACTGTATCCACCTTTTCCAGCCCACCGGAGCACCGGAAAGCTGAACTAATTTATGCAGGAAAAGTCATCAACTGCCGAGCCGAGAAGTTCGTGACGAATCGAATTTACTGTAAGTTCGCTCATCTCTACTTGTAACCAGTGGCTTCAATCTCATTTCTTAAATGTTCTATTTTGTGTAGGAGGACACATTAGGTCACTATGCCAGTATGCACATGTTAATGCAAAAGGAAAAAAAACACAGCCAAAGGTGCGCCCCTGGGTGAGGATCGTCTGGAAGGGTGAATCAGGATAAAGGAAAAGATGGGTCCTTACCCTTAGGTGTTGCGCTAAGAGCACAACACCTACAGTAACGTCTAGGAGAGAGGAAAGCCGGACAGCTACCACGAGGAACTTCCCGGGGTGACCGGTAGCAGAACAATAGGAAAAGGAATGAAAACGTGTTCCTCAATGAAGGCGCTGGTCCATGGATGCAGATAATAGTTTTATTTGAACATGTAGAGCAACGCGTTTCGACCCCGGACGGGGTCGAAACGCGTTGCTCTACATGTTCAAATAAAACTATTATATGCATCCATGGACCAGCGCCTTCATTGAGGAACACGTTTTCATTCCTTTTCCTATTCGTATGCACATGTTGACATTGGTATTTATTATCATTACAGAGTTTCTTTTCTGTTTTTGCTGTGGTAGTAATATACCGCAATAATATCATTACGCATCGTGAAAGGTGAACGGCCACTTTACAATGAGTGTATGGAAGAAGAAGCAGATCGGTAGGTGCACGGAGGGTTGTGTTCTATCGGTGACACTGACTTCAGATCAGTAAGGCGACACCTCGGTGCGCTGAGTGACATTGTTGTTGCCTGACCTGTTATGGGAACCTGTATATCCAGGGAGCCGAGCCGGCATTGTCTGTGGCTTTCTATTAATATGACAAGAAGGTGACGGAGCTGCACATTAGACAGAGCTTGTTTGTTGCATACATCTAAGTGGATCCCAATGGATGCAACCTTGTAAAAAACCAGTTGTTGTGAAACTGTTACATTATTCAGGATAAAAGGAAGGGAAATCGTATGCAAAACGCCACCATTTGCATCCCTTTGCTACACCGGAGTGGCATTGGCCAAGCTCCACGGCTACTTTCCCATGGTCCCACTGGCTAGGATAGTAAAATGTTCTGATATTGTCTATAGTTTGTATTACATAAACTATCGGCGGTAACAGGGGCCGTCCCATAAGATCATTTCATGATACAGATTCATTGTAGATTTGGATGCATGGTTTGCCACATGCTGGTCTGTCCCTTTGGCATTGTCACGTACTGTATGAACCCTTAGGCTCTTTTCACATTAACATTTAGAACTTCCATCAAGGTTCTCTTAGAGCAGTGTTTCCCGACCTGTGGGCCTCCAGCTATTGCAGAACTACTAGTCCCAGCATGCCCGAAAGACTTCCGCTGTCTGGGCATGCAGAGAGTTGTAGTTTTGCAACAGTTCATGGGGAATCATAGTGGCACCGTTTATAGGCATCGTAGTGGCACAGTTCATATGGGGGCATAGTGGCACAGTTCATATGGGGGCATAGTGGCACAGTTCATATGGGGGCATAGTGGCACAGTTCATATGGGGGCATAGTGGCACAGTTCATATGGGGGGCATAGTGGCATAGTTCATAGGCGGGCATAATGGCACATTTCTTATGGGGGGAATAGTGGAACAGTCCATCTGGGGGCATCATGGCACAGTTCATATGGGGGCATAGTGGCACAGTTCATATGGGATCATAGTGGTACAGTTCATATGGGGGCATAGTGGCACAGTTCATATGTGGGCATAGTGGCACAGTTCATATGGGATCATAGTGGCACAGTTCATATGGGGGCATAGTGGCACAGTTCATATGGGATCATAGTGGCATAGTTTATATGGGCATCATAGTGGTGCCAGTTCATATGGGGGGCATAGTGGCATAGTTCATAGGCGGGCATAATGGCACATTTCTTATGGGGGGAATAGTGGAACAGTCCATTTGGGGGCATCATGGCACAGTTCATATGGGGGCATAGTGGCATAGTTCATATGGGGGACATAGTGGTATAGTTTATATGGGCATCATAGTGGCACCAGTTCATATGGGGGGGGGGCATAGTGGCATAGTTCATATAGAGGCATAATGGCACATTTCTTATGGGGGGAATAGTGGAACAGTCCATCTGGGGGCATCATGGCACAGTTCATATGGGGGCATAGTGGCACAGTTTAATGTGGGGGCACAGACACCTTATTCATTATGTTAAGGGACAGTGAAGGCGCATTGGCAATATTATATTTGGGAGCACAGCATGTGGCAGTATTCAGTATTATATTCAGGGGCACGATGTGTGGTAGTAATTTATTTAGGGGCACAGTGTGTGGCAGTATTATACTGGGGCACGGGGTGGCAGTATTATACTTAGGCGCAGGGTGTGTGGCAGTATTAGATTCAAGGGCACATTGTGTGGCAGTATTATATTCAGAGGCACAGTATGTGGCAGGATTTGACCCAGGGGAAGAGTGTGTGGTAGTATAAGAATCGGGGGGCACGGTGTGTGGCAGTATGCAGGTCATGCAGGGAACAGTAGAGTTAAAGCCTCCGCACTTTAGTAGCTTATAATAATAATGTTCTACAGCAGGCAGCACCTATTTCTTGCATGGCACTGCGGCCACTAGGTTTAAACAAGGCCTAAGCGTTCAGCTCGGACCCTCACTGGTTAAGCAGACCCCTACTAAACAAAGGGGGAGATTTATCAAAACCTGTGGAGAAGCAAAGTTGCCCATAGCAACCAATCAGATCGCTTCTTTCATTCTTAACAAGGCCTGTGAAAAATGAAAGTAGCGATCTGATTGGTTGCTATGGGCAACTGGGCAACTTTGTCTCTCCACAGGTTTTGATAAATCTCCCCCATAGTGAGTACCACTGATCTATATGAACAAATAGTTTTACTCCCGGGCTCCGGCTGTTCTTATTGTCTAGTTACATGAGCCATATTTGCACCAAGCGACCATCTTCCCACATGATACTTTAGCTGATAAAACTGAATTTGGGGACTGCCCATGTGTGATACAGTGATAGGAATCAAAGCTTAAAAACAAGACATTTTTTTCCATAATGTAACATGTATGGGTATCAAAAAAGTGCTTTGAAAATCTCTAAAAGATCTTTGTTGTCATGGTGACTCAACATTCGCTGCTGTCTCAGGTCCTGTCAAAAAGTAACACTTTATGCAAAAAAAAAAATAAGTGACAGCAACTCATGACTGAAACCTGTCTTACGTATTGACTAAATGGTGCCATGGAATGAGAAGTCTAGATGACAGCAGATTCAGAATACTTTACCGAAAACAATTGTTGGGCATCTATCGAAACCGCTACTACCACTATGTCATGTCACATTACTGTAAGGGTTAAATTCCCCCAACCCCAAAGCTTAGGCTGTGTTCACAACTTAAAAAATGCCTATGTATGCATCGGCAAATTGGCCGAATAGAATATCAATGTATACTGGGGCTTATTGACAATGGATGCATTGATTTCATTGGACTAAACTTAGTCTAGTAGTGACTACGTTCAGTCCATTTCCAAGTAAATACAAGATTTTTGTCTGAATTCATAAGCATGGACACTTGTGTTGTGGAGTCCACCAAAAAAAACTGGATGCTTTAAAGGGGTACTCCACCCCTAGACATCTTATCCCCTATCCAAAGGATAGGGGATAAGATGTCTGATCGCGGGGGTCCCGCCGCCGGGGACCCCCACAATATAGCATGCGGCACCCTGGAGGGTCCGGCTCCCGACCACGGGAACGGAAGATTGTGACGTCACAACTCCACCCCGTGTGACGTCACGCCCCGCCCCCTCAATGCAAGTCTATGGGAGGGGGCGTGACGGCTGTCACGCCCCCTCCCATAGACTTGCATTGAGGGGACGGGGCGTGATGTCACACGGGGGCGGAGTCGTGATATAACGATCTTCCGTTCCCATGGTCGGGAGTCAGACCCTCCAGCGCTTCCCGAGCAGTAACAGGTGGGTGCCGCATGCTATATTGCGGGGGTCCCCAGCGGCGGGACCCCCGCGATCAGACATCTTATCCTCTATCCTTTGGATAGGGGATAAGATGTCTAGGGGTGGAGTACCCCTTTAAATTGAAGGTACGTCAGACCTGGCAGTATGGCATTGGCCTGGCCCTTTTGAATCATGAGAAAATCCACCATGCATAAATAAATACTCTCTTTAAAGGGGTATTCCAGGAAAAAACTTTTTTTTTTATATATATATCAACTGGCTCCAGAAAGTTAAACAGATTTGTAAATTACTTCTATTAAAAAATCTTAATCCTTTCAGTACTTATGAGCTTCTGAAGTTAAGGTTGTTCTTTTCTGCCTAAGTGCTCTCTGATTATACCTGTCTCGGGAAACGCCCAGTTTAGAAGCAAATCCCCATAGAAAACCTCTTCTAAACTGGGCGTTTCCCGAGACAGGTGTCATCAGAGAGGATTTAGACAGAAAAGAACAACCTTAACTTCAGAAGCTCATAAGTACTGAAAGGATTAAGATTTTTTAATAGAAGTTATTTACAAATCGGTTTAACTTTCTGGAGCCAGTTGATATAAAGAAAAAAGTTCTTTCCTGGATAACCCCTTTAAATATAAAGAATTGTATTTTTTTATACAGAGGGTTAGGGATGAGCGAACTTACAGTAAATTCGATTCGTGACGAACTTCTCGGCTCGGCAGTTGATGACTTATCCTGCATAAATTAGTTCAGCTTTCCGGTGGGCTGGAAAAGGTAGATACAGTCCTAGGAGACTCTTTCCTAGGAATGTATCCACCTTTTCCAGCCCACCGGAGCACCTGAAGGCTGAACTAATTTACGCAGGAAAAGTCATCAACTGCCGAGCCGAGAAGTTCGTGACGAATCGAATTTACTGTAAGTTCGCTCATCTCTACAGAGGGTAGTGCAGTTTGGAAGCTACTTCAAGATAAATTGAGCATTACAAGTGAACACAGGTTCTACCTACTCTATACAACCAGGAATTTGGATTGACTCACAACATACATTGGGTTTTACCAACCTAAAACAAATCAGAAACTCTAGATATTGTTAGATTAGCTTATTAAAAGTTAAATGCCACGTAAACCTAGCATCTAAAATGAATCAGCCTCCAAGGCCGGGGATGAATAATATCCCTTCATAAATTAATTGTTATAATAATGTCTAACCTGTTCTGTTTGTAAGACCGGAGCAGGTTGCCAAGTCAGAACTAAAATGTTGCCATAAAAAAGTCAACACTTACCTTACCACGCACCATTTTGTTTTTAGGTAACGACACTACAAATTCCCTGCGTCCTATATAAAACCTGATGAAGAAGTCTGTTCCTCTCCGAAACACTTGGGGGGAGATTTATCAAAACCTGTGCAGAGGAAGAGTGGTGCAGTTGCCCATAGCAACCAATCAGATTGCTTCTTTCATTTTCCACAGGCCTCTTTAGAGGCCTGTGGAAAATGAAAGAAGCGATCTGATTGGTTGCTATGGGCAACTGCACCACTCATCCTCTGCACAGGTTTTGATAAATCTCCCCCTTGGTGCTATGTTGGATTGTCAAAAAATGTGAAATCATACACACTTGGAAAAATAAGTTGAAAATGGTGAACAGGGTAAAATGACTGGGAAATTACAGGGAAAACATTGATAAATAGAGTTAAATTTTCCGGACATTTTCACTTAAAGGGGTACTCCGCTGAAAACATCTTATCCCCTATCCAAAGGATAGGGATAAGATGTCTAATTGCGGGGGTCCCGCCGTGGCACCCCTGTCATTCGGTAAACTCAGCTCTGTGCCCGATGACTGGCAATGCCAGCCGCCACACCCCCTCCATTAACGTCTATGGGAGGAGGCGTGACAGCTCTGTACTAGTCCTCACGCCCCCTCCCATAGATATCAATAGAGGGGGCGTGGTGTGATGTCACAAACGCGCAAGCTACAAGCTTCCGTGTTACGGACGCAGCTGCTGCCGGCCTGGAGATTATGGGGGTCCCCAGTGATCTAATTTCTTATGCCCTATCCTTTGGATAGGGGATAAGATGTTTTCACTGGACTACTCCTTTAACCCCTTAAGGACTCAGGGTTTTTCCGTTTTTGCACTTTCGTTTTTTCCTCCTTACCTTTTAAAAATCATAACCCTTTAAATTTTCCACCTAAAAAGCCATATTATGGCTTATTTTTTGCGTCGCCAATTCTACTTTGCAGTGACATTAGTCATTTTACCCAAAAATGCACGGCGAAACGGAAAAAAAAATCATTGTGCGACAAAATCGAAGAAAAAACATCATTTTGTAACTTTTGGGGGCTTCCGTTTCTACGCAGTGCATATTTCGGTAAAAATTACACCTTATCATTATTCTGTAGGTTCATACGGTTAAAATGATCCCCTACTTATATAGGTTTGATTTTGTCGCACTTCTGGAAAAAATCATAACTACATGCAGGAAAATTTATACGTTTAAAAATGTCCTCTTCTGACCCCTATAACTTTTTTATTTTTCCACGTACAGGGCGGTATGAGGACTAATTTTTGGCGCCGTGATCTGAAGTTTTTATCGGTATGATTTTTGTTTTGATCGGACTTTTTGATCACTTTTTATTAATTTTTTAATGGTATAAAAAGTGACCAAAAATTCGCTTTTTTTGACTTTGGAATTTTTTTGCGCGTACGCCATAAACTGTGCGGTTTAATTAATAATATATTTTTATAGTTCGGACATTTACGCACGCGGCGATACCACATATGTTTATTTATTTATTTTTTTACACTGTTTTATTTTTTTTCTGGGAAAAGGGGGGTGATTCAAACTTTTATTAGGGAAGGGGTTAAATGACCTTTATTAACACTTTTTAAAAAAAAAATTTTTTTGCAGTGTTATAGGTCCCATAGGGACCTATAACACTGCACACACTGATCTTTTACACAGATCACAGGCGTGTATTAACAAGCCTGTGATCAGTGTTATCGGCGCTTGACTGCTCCTGCCTGGATCTCAGGCACGGAGCAGTCATTCACCGATCGGACACCGAGGAGGCAGGTAAGGGCCCTCCCGGTGTCCTGTCAGCTGTTAGGAATGCAGCGATTTCACCGCGGCGGTCCCAAACAGCCCGACTGAGCAGCCGGGTCACTTTCACTTTAGAAGCGGCAGTCAGCTTTGACCGCCGCTTCTAAAGGGTTAATACCGCACATCGCCGCAATCGGCGATGTGTGGTATTAGCCGCGGGTCCCGGATGTTGATGAGCGCCGGGACCGACGCGATATGATGCGGGATCGCGGTGCGATCCCGCTTCATATAACGGGAGCCGTCGCAGGACGTATATTTACGTCCTGCGTCGTTAAGGGGTTAAAGAGATACTGCCGTGGAAACCTTTTTTTTTTTTTAAATCAACTGGTGCCAGAAAGTTAAACAGATTTGTAAATCACTTCTATTAAAAAATCTTAATCCTTCCAGTACTTTTTAGGGGCTGTATACTAAAGAGAAATCCAAAAAAGAAATGCATTTCCTCTGATGTCATGACCACAGTGCTCTCTGCTGACCTCTGCTGTCCATTTTTGGAACTGTCCAGAGCAGGAGAAAATCCCTATAGCAAACATATGTTGCTCTGGACAGTTCCTAAAATGGACAGCAGAGGTCAGCAGAGAGCACTGTGGTCATGACATCAGAGGAAATGCATTTCTTTTTTGGATTTCTCTTTAGTGTACATCCCCTTATAAGTACTGGAAGGATTACATTTTTTTCAATAGAAGTGATTTACAAATCTGTTTAACTTTCTGGCACCAGTTGATTTAAAAAAAAAATGTTTTCCACAGGAGTACCCCTTTAATAGAGCCACCCTTACTTGGTGTCCAAAGGAGCAGCTAACCCTGGCAAAGGTAAGGAGCAGTACAGAACATGTAGTTCCTCCCTGTACTCTAGGGGGCGCTACCAGACACCAGTCAGTGCATGCACTTCAGTAATACAGGTGATTTACCAGTAAAATGCCCATTCTAATTGGTCAGTTCCTCCAGTTGTGACATGTCTCACAGATCTGGACTGTCTGTACATTGTATGTTGAGTCTGGTTTCAAGTTACAATGGTCCAGAAAAGACCCTTGTATGTTGAAACTATTGTATGTGGAGGCCATTGTAAGTTGAGGGATCACCGTAGTGCATTTCCTCCACAGCTTCCTCTAGTCATAACCGGCTGGTTTCACAAGAGCTTAAAGGTGTAGTCCAGTGGTGAAAAACATATCCCCTATCCTAAGGATAGGGGGTAAGTGTGAGATCGCGGGGGGTCCAACCACTGGGGCCCCCTACGATCTCTCTGTACGGCAGAGCCAGAGATTGCTGGAGGCAGCGCTCCGGCTCTGCCATAGAGTTGTATTGAGGGGGCGTGTCAGCCGCAGCTTCGTGCGAAGGTCAACTCGCCCCCTTCCCGCAGGCTGTCGGGGCCCTGTACAGGAGATCGCGGGGGTCCCAGAAGTCAGACCCCCCGTGATCTGCAACTTATCCCCCTATCCTTAGGATAGGGGATACGTTGTTCACTACTGGACTACCCCTTTAACATGGATGTATGTTTGCGTCTGTAGTTTGGCCACAAATCGTGGATGACCACAGCTCTGAAGATCTAAAGTGACAACTCTCATTTTAAGTCCCCAGATCCATGATCAGGCCAGTACTTGCGGTTGTAATAGGGATGTAAAAATGTGTCCGTATTACACGTGTGTAAAACCAGGGTTTTGCTGGAGGTTTCTGAATTGAAATTTGCAGCTTCAGTCTGGATGTCATGATGTCACAACACCTTCTAAGCAAAATTAAAGGGGTATTCCAGGAAAAATAAAAAAATTTTATATCAACTGGCTCCAGAAAATTAAACAGATTTGTAAATTACTTGTATTAAAAAATCTTATTCCTTTCAATAATTATCAGCTGCTGAAGTTGAGTTGTTGTTTTCTGTCTGGCAACAGTGCTCTCTGCTGACATCTCTGCTTGTCTCGGCAACTGCACAGAGTAGAAGAGGTTTGCTATGGGGATTTGCTTCTAAACTGGGCGGTTCCCGAGACACGTGTCATCAGAGACTACATAGACAGAAAAGAACAACTCAACTTCAGCAGCTCATGAGTACTGAAAGGATTAAGATTTTTTTAATAGAAGAAATTTACAGATCTGTTTAACTTTCTGGAGCCAGTTGATATATAAAAAACATTTTTCCCTGGATAACCCCTTTAAATTTGGGATACTGGGTATTCATTTTCCTCGGTGCTGACTGCTTCCTAACTCTGCTTCATCCGGGCACAGTGAGCGCAGGTAGTCCGAGCTGGATTTCCTTAGATCTGATGATCTCCATTGTTGTATAATGTTCTATATATTCTCTCCATACACTGCCTTGTGCTCATACATCTTCATTATTGTTCCTACGCACATATTTCCCGCATAACACATTTCTTAATTACTGTAAAATGTTCCATTGAATTGATTGTATGTTTTTCACAGTAGGTATAGGTTACATATCTCTATTCATGCATTGATCCCACTCATTGTACAGCCCACAGTGGAAAGCACATACTGTATCATTCATTCACATACACTGGGGTTTTTTTTCTTCTTTTTTGTTTTTCTTCTATTGAGCAGTAATTTATCGTAGGTTCCCGGACGTATGTAAATAGAGTAGGAGATGGTTGTTTGCCTATTTTGTGCTAATAGTTGCCCTTGGAATTATTTGCACAATGGGGTAAGTGGATAATACATTTTTCACGAAGCAAACTTGGGGGATGGGGGGGTCCATAGTGGAGCAAAATATCCTTTCTTTTATTATTCTCTTTATTATTCTCTTTGACTAATTTTATCTAAAGACTGGCAACTGTGCTGCGACCGTGTTGGAGGAAATTGGCCTTGGGCTTGCACACTTATCTTATGCTTTATTAGGGCATTGTACAGTGATCCCTCAACTTACAATGGCCTCAACATACAATAGTTTCAACATACAAGGGTCTTTTCTAGACCATTGTAACTTGAAACCAGACTCAACATACAATGCTATGGAATCTGCAAAACGTATCAATGGCTGGAAGAACCGACCAATCAGAATGTCCAATAAATTCTTATAGATCATCCAAGGATGAGCCAAAAATACCCATTCTTGCCATATACCCTAAAGACATAGGTTAAAAGTGCAATCTTTATTGTATTGTACGCACGCAATTTATATTAAAATATTAGGAGCCACTGTAGTCCACTTCCCTAATAATTGTGAAATAACCAACTGGTTTAATATTGAATATTGATTACACCAGATAGCGGTGCCTGCAGAACAACACTAAACTGGATACTTGGACAGATGGCTACCTGTGCCCGCTTACCTCTTGATAAAGCTGGTGATCCAGCGAAACATGTCGAGGGGGGCAGTGTGAAAGATTTTAACATAGGTAGCCATCTGTCCAAGTATCCAGTTTAGTGTTGTTCTGCAGGCACCGCTATCTGGTGTAATCAATATTCAATATTAAACCAGTTGGTTATTTCACAATTATTAGGGAAGTGGACTACAGTGGCTCCTAATATTTTAATATAAATTGCGTGCGTACAATACAATAAAGATTGCACTTTTAACCTATGTCTTTAGGGTATATGGCAAGAATGGGTATTTTTGGCTCATCCTTGGATGATCTATAAGAATTTATTGGATATTTTGACCCTCCATATACCGGTCTCTCTCTCTTTTTTTTGACCAATCAGAATGGACATTTCACTGGTAAAACCCCTGTATTACTGAAGTGCATGCACTGACTGGTGTCTGGTAGCGCCCCCTACAGTACAGGGAGGTATTACATGTTCTGTACTACTTTTAACCTATGTCAGGTTTAGCTGCTCCTTTGGACACCAAGTAAGGGCGGCTCCATTTAAAGGGGTATTCCAGGCAAAAACTTTTTTATGTATAACAACTGGCTCCAGAAAGATAAACAGATTTTTAAATTACTTCTATTAACAAATCTTAATCCTTTCAGTACTTATGAGCTTCTGAAGTTAAGCTTGTTCTTTTCTGTCTAAGTGTTCTCTGAAACGCCCCGGGAAACGCCCAGTTTAGAAGAGGTTTGCTATGGGGATTTGCTTCTAAACTGGGCGGTTCCCGAGACACGTGTCATCAGAGAGCACTTAGACAGAAAAGAACAACCTTAACTTCAGAAGCTCATAAGTACTGAAAGGATTAAGATTTTTTTAATAGAAGTAATTTACAAATCTGTTTAACTTTCTGGAGCCAGTTGATATATATAAAAAAAAGTTTTTTCCTGTATAACCCCTTTAACTTTTTTTTAGGGCATGATGTGTACTGTATAGGACCCTGAAGAAGCTCCTGTCCTCTACATAGACCAGTGTTTCCCAACGAGGGTGCCTCCAGCTGTTGCAAAACTACAACTCCCAGCATGCCCGGACAGCCAAAGGCTGTCCGGGCATGCTGGGAGTTGTAGTTTTGCAACAGCTGGAGGCACCCTGGTTGGGAAACACTGAAATAGACAATGATTTACAGCTCCCAGTAGATCTTTATTACTTTTAGATGTAAGAACTTGCTTTATCTGTATTACTTATCTACTTATTTTTCTTTAATCCTCATTTTTTCCTATTTTTGGATGACATTTTAGTGGCTTCAGAACCAATTACCAGGTTTCCATAGAGTTATGGTCTCAACATACAATGGTTTCAACATACAATGGTCGCCCTGGAACCGATTAATATTGTAACTTGAGGGACCACTGTATATGCCAGACTACTCATGACTGATGACTAAAAGGATTACAGATAACTAGTCAGTACTAGTAATGTGGGTAGTAGTTGGGCAACCCAATTCCTGTCCATATGAATGTCATAGAGGTAGGTCCCTCTACTGAACCCAGCAGCCAGTCATCTCCCCCTTCCCAAGAAAACCAGTTCATTAGGGTCTTGGACGTCACTCTAATTAATGGTTATTCAGGCTAAATTTATTGATCACCTGTCCTCAGGATAGGTCTTCAATATCAGACTGGAAGTCAATAGGATCCAGTAACAAGAACACTAAGAAAAAAAGAAAAAAGTCTTCAGCACGGTCTGTTTAAGGTTAGGTTCAGGCTACGGAATTTCCGTCTGCAATTCCGCTTTGATATTGCAGGCGGAAATTCCGCTTGCTAAAATGCCTAGTGTAGTGAATGGGTTTCCATTCACAAATTCACACTTTGGAATTTGTGAAGCGGAATTTGGAAATTTCCGCCTGAAGAATGGCGTTGCTCTTTCTTCAGGCGGAAGTCCGCGCGGAACACATTGCAGTCTATTGGAGACTGCAGTGTCCGCACGGTCCTAGCGCCGACTGATTCAGTCAGCGCTGGCCGCCCTCGGAATCTCTGGGCGGAAATTTTCTACCCGGAGATTCCGTAGTCTGAACCTAGCCTAAGTGTTACTTGAAAGACTGAATAGCTACATTGCCTATGGGCCTTATTCCTGCCTCTGCATTTAAGGATAATGTATCCCCCATTTATAAGTGTCTGACTGCTGGGATCACCCAATCTCCTGCATGGCGCTCTGGCTCTCCTCGTGCACGGAGCTGGGGTAAATATGTGCCCTCCTTTCATCTCTATGGGAGAGCCAGAGATACCTGAGCACTGTACTCCTGTATCTCTGGCTCTCCCATACGGATAAAATGGAGGACGTGTGCTGAACCCCCCCCTCCATGCATGAGAAGTGCTGTGCAGAAGATCGCGGGGGCTCCCAGCGGTTGGACCCCCCTGCAATCAGACACTTATCCCCTATCTTTTGGATAGTGGATACATTTTTGTACACTGCAGTACCCCTTTAAATGCCTCTAATGGAGAAAGATAGTTCCCAGTATTAAGGGTGATAGTTGTAACTATATTTACCGAATTGTTGCACAACTGCATTTTTTAAAATTGAATTCTATGCATAAGTTTTCATAGGGCATGTCCAATAATCATATACTGTATGAGTAACACCTGCACAGTCACTCAGTTGCTCCTCTCGTGCAAGGATCTGCACTGGCGTAATGGCGCAATGATCCGACATTTGCAAAGGCATGTGAAACTTTATTTTCAACCACAGAATAAAAGTATAACAACTCCCATCAGATTAGCGTCTCCACGACCTGACATGTTTCGAGCGCATGTGCGGCATTAATCATAATTGTGCCCATGATTAATGGTGCACATGCACCCGAAACATGTCAGGCTGAGGAAGCATGTTATACTGTGATTCCGTAGATTAAAAAAAAAGTTTCATGCGCCTTCAAAAGTGATAGGTCATTATGTCCTACCTTTCCTAAACCCCTAAAGGACAAATCTTTATAGTTATGAAGTGAACAGTCCCCCTTTTCTATATTACTGTATAATTAAATGTGATATTCAGGTTTCTGGGAAATCACTGATCTCTAATGGCAGCCATCTTTATTTTTTTGTTATAAATGCTTATGTGTTTTTATTGTCGTGCCTGACCATTTGACCCAGCGTCCCAAGAGATAGAAATAATGGGTTACCCATGTTGTGCTGGTTTTGCTATCTACCACTCTGTCATCATAGGTGTCAATGGCGGGTCAGCTCTCAGCACTCCTTCATTACTTCATGTGACAAGTTACAGGCTCAAGGACCCAAGGAGTTCTCGTCTTGGGTGGATGACTACTTTTCTGCACAAAAAATAATGGGAGTGAAAAATAATATTAGCCAGATCCTAAAATCCAGTGTTTTCCAACCAGTGTGCCTCCAGCTGTTGCAAAATTACAACTTCCAGCATGCCCGGACAGCCAAAGGCTGTCCGGGCATGCTGGAAGTTGTAGTTTTGCAACAGCTGGAAGCACACTGAGTGGGAAAACACTGGTCAAATGTACATTGGCGACTTCTCACATTCACAGATTATGTTATGGAATGAAGGATCAGACATGTTGGAATTCAACTGCCTGATCCTTTTGTTATTGAAGACATAAGCCAGCAATATAGGAGTCTGGCATCGGCTTACCCCTTCCCTGTCTATTCAAAACAAATAAATGCTTGGCCAAGCTGAACGCTCATCTGTGTGGAGGGATCGGGACATATAGCTGTCGGCCATTTAAACCTTATCTACGATTGACGGTGAATCCCCATAGTAAGTAGAGTGAAATCATAAAAGTCTGGAATAACATTCTACGCAAAAAAACAAAAACAAAAAACAACATTATCAGTAAATCAGGGCCCTTGAGTTACAAAGTATCCATTTCCCTTACTTTAATATTCGCACCATGTTACCCAAAAATTCAAAGGAGGTAGAAATATCCGGGATAGAAAAACGTATCGCCTATCCTAAGGATGTCAGATCGATGGGGGTCCGATCTCTGCGCACTACCGCAATCTCCCGGCTGGTCCCCCCGCTCTCCTCCTGAATGGAGCGTGTTGACCACCGCATGAGGCCGACATGCCCCCTCAATGCAGCTCTAGGGGAGAGTCGGAGCGATGTACTCGGGAATATCATAGAGCTTTGTGCGGTGGGCGACATGATCCATTTAGGAGGAGAGGCTGGACGCCGTGCGGGAGATCGCAGAGGGTCCCAGCAGTAGGACTTCCCATGATCTGACACTTAGCCTCTATCCTTAGTTTTTTTTATTTTTTATCCTGGAGTACTCCTTTAAAAGGGTACTCCGGTGGAAAACAATTTTTTTTAAATCAACTGGTGCCAGAAAGTTAAAAAGAATTTGTTAAAAATCGTAATCCTTCTCGTACTTATCAGCTGCTTTATACTCTACAGGAAGTTCTTTTCTTTTTGAATTTCCTTTCTGTCTGACCACATTGCTCTCTGCTGACACCTCTGTCCATGACAGGAACTGTCAAGAGCAGGAGCAAATCCCCATAGCAAACCTATCATGCTCTGGACAGTTCCTGACATGGATAGAGGGGTCAGACAGAAAGGAAATTCAAAAAGAAAAGAACTTCCTGTGGAGCATACAGCAGCTGATAAGTACTGGAAGGATTAGAATTTTTAAATAGAAGAAATTTACAAATCTGGTAAACTTTCTGGCACCAGTTTATTTAAAAATAAAAATAAATTTCCACCAGAGTGCCCCTTTAATTGGTGTATTCTTAGTAATATATGTTCTAGGCTTTTTTTTTTTTATATATATTTTGTATCATTCCGTTTACCAAGAAAAGGAGTACTGTAGTGTAAAACTGCTTATTCTCTATCCGCAGGATAGGGGATAAATGTCTGGTTGTGGGGGATCAGACCGAAGGGACCCCCGCGATCTCCTGCCTAGCGCTGCAGCTCTCTATGGCGACGGAGCAATCTCCGCTCCAAACAAGGAGACTGACGACCCCCACACAAAGAGGTGGTCAACACGCTGCTCCATGTGAGAGCCGGAGATCCATGCATGCTTTTTGTCTGGCTCTCCCAAAGAGATACATGGAGGGGAGCGTGTCGGCCTCCGCTTTGTGCGGGGGTTGACACAGTTTCGTGCATGAGAGAGCTGCGGCGCCGCGCAGGAGATCGCGGAGGGGGGGGGGTGTTTTCCAGTGGACGGACCCCCCCCTGTCTTCAGACACATCCCCTATCCTTAGGATAGATGCTTACAGAACTTGTATTACACTGTATTACCCCTTTAACTACAAGATGGCGAACTTGTCCAAAAGCGACCAAGAAAACGTCTTTATGACACATCTCCCTAAGGAGAAACATTACCCCTTAAAGGGGTACTCCGGTGAAAACCTTTTTTACTTTAAATCAACTGGTGGCAGAAAGTTAAACATATTTGTAAATTACTTCTATTAAAAAAAATCTTAATCCTTACAGTACTTATTAGCTGCTGAATGCTACAGAGGAAATTCCTTTCTTTTTGGAACACTGATGACATCACGAGCACAGTGCTCTCTGCTGACATCTCTGTCCATTTTAGCAACCGTGCATAGCAGATGTATGCTAAGGGCAGCATGGTGGCTCAGTGGTTAGCGCTGCTGCCTTGCAGTGCTGGGGACTTGGGTTCAAATCTCACTAAGGACAACAATATATAAAGTGTTATTATTATTATAATAATGTCAGCAGAGAGAACTGTGCTCGTGATGTCATCAGAGAGCATTCCAAAAAGAAAAGAATTTCCTCTGTAGTATTCAGCAGCTAATACGTACTGGAAGAATTAAGATTTTTTAATAGAAGTAATTTACAAATATGTTTAACTTTCTGCCACCAGTTGATTTAAAAGAAAAAAGGTTTTCACCGGAGTACCCCTTTAAGTCCCAATAGTCACTGTAACAGAAACCAACTAATCCTTACTTGTGTGGTAACTAGTTTTGCGACCTTTCTTGCCCAAAAATTTAAATTAGCTAATTAGCATAATTAATGATATATGCGTGACATCGCAGGATCCACACGTGCGGGGGAAATTTTCTCCTATTCTGACCCCTATAACTTTTTAATTTCTCCTTATACGGGACCCATTTTTTTGCGCCCCGATGTGTAGTTTTTAACAGTACCATTCTTTGTTTTGATGTGACTTTTTGATCGCTTTTTTTTTTTTAAATCAAATTTGGGAGTTGCAGTTAGTTACTAACTACAACTCCCAGCATGCCCTGATACAGTCTGTGGCTCAGCAGCTGCCCCAATGGAAAACTACAACTTCCAGCATGTTGGTTATATTGCAGTATATAGTATAGGTCAATGTTTCCCAACCAGGGGTGCCTCCAGCTGTTGCAAAACTACAACTCCCAGCATGCCCGGACAGCCAACGGCTGTCCGGGCATGCTGGGAGTTGTAGTTTTGCAACAGCTGGAGGCGCTCTGGTTGGGAAACACTGGTATAGGATATGGTGAAACATTCTGGGAGTTGGAGGATTGGTTGGATAAATACCGGTCATCGCATTGCCGGTATTTTTAATACGAAATAACCGGCAGGTTTGCCAAAATACCGGCTGTTCCGGTAAAATACCAGTCAGGTGGCAACCCTAGTGGTAACTGGAATATTCACGGTCCAGTCTGCAAAACTGTATCTAGTTGTCTACTATTTTCAATGGGGGAGATTTATCAAAGGATTTAGACTGTTTTTTCCTGTCTAAATTTGTCGCACAGAAAGTCGCAGTCTAAATATGTGCAACTTTTTTGCGACTTTTGCTTTAGAGGATTTTTAGAACATGATTCATTTTAGTCTATTTTAGATGGAAAAATGCATTGGTACTGAATTTATCAAAAGCGACTTTTCGGCGACAAGTCGCATCGGCTGAAAGTACGCCGAAATGTCAGACCATGCAGGAGCAGGTTTAAATACAGTCTAAAGCATAGATCCCGAATTCCGTGCGCAGAATTTATAGAGAGCGGTGCGACTTTTCATAAATTAGGTGCACAATAGACCGGACTAACCCTCTGTAGTTTGGTCTATATTGATGCGGGACATAGACAACATTGCTAAATCTCCCCCATTGTGCCTGTCCCTTATAGATTTCCCCTATTGGGGTAACATGGTGAGGACACTTCATGCAACCTATACCCAAAAGCATGAAGATGTATATGTGCTCTGTACCTTTCTAGTGTTAGGCTGCATTCACATCTCGTTTTTGCAATACGGGTTCGGTATCCCGTTTCTGTACAAAAAACGTATGTCTCCAAACCAGACTGAAACGTATGCAACCGTATATGCCTCCGCACGTTTTTAAACCGTATACGGATGTCCGTTTGCATACGTTTTAATACGTTTTCCTTGAAAAAAAAACTGATACGTTTTTATGTTTGTCAACATTTTAAATAAAGTTCTTTTTTTATTGAATTTACAAAAAAAATTATAAAAAACAAAACAAAAAAAAACTTATTGTGCAAACCGTATGTACCCGTACGCACATACGGTTCTATACGGTTCACATAGACAACCATTTAAAAAAAACAAAACGTATCACAATTGGATACGGTTTTTCAACCTGACTTCAATCCGTAGTAGACTACGGTTTGGTGTGCAGAAAAAAACAGCATACAACCGTAAATGAAGCGAAACGTACGCAAACGGATGCTACGGTTGTCATACGGTTGTCAATGTAATGTCTTGGCATACGGTTTAGAATACGGTTCAATACGTTTTTTTTTTGCTGAAACCGGATGCGGCAACCGTATTGCAAAAACGAGATGTGAATGCGGCCTTACACCGTATCTACATTCTACATGAAAAGCCAACGGCCAGACAGAAGTAAAGGAAAAGCCACCGGCCATGTCATTGGTTTAAGTGAGTAAATAAGAGAC
This sequence comes from Hyla sarda, assembly GCF_029499605.1. Classification (NCBI taxonomy): domain Eukaryota; kingdom Metazoa; phylum Chordata; class Amphibia; order Anura; family Hylidae; genus Hyla; species Hyla sarda. Next base: position 406,864,921 of record NC_079191.1, read on the forward strand.
GTGAGGGAATATAGATGGCCGGTGTCAGGATCATGTACACATACCGCCGTCATGGGGAATGTTTTGGCTAATGCATCATTGAATGGTGTTTATGTAGCAGACAGGGGGGCGGCTTGTCTTGTATCTAATGGACTGACAGGACTGGAGATACGAGATGTGGAGATTGCACAATCCTGTATCAGATGAACTTCTGAGAGCGGATTTACTGCAACCTCTGAGGACCTATTTACCAAAGACTTAAAGGGGTACTCCGGTGGAAAACATTTTTTTTTAAATGAACTGGTGCCAGAAAGTTAAACAGATTTGTAAATGACTTCTATTAAAAAATCTTTACCCGCCCAGTACTTTTTAGCAGCTGTATGCTGCAGAGGAAATTATTTTCTTTTTGAATTTCTTTTTTGTCTTGTGCTCTCTGTGCTCCCTGCTGACACCTCTGTCCGTGTCAGGAACTGTCCAGAGAAGCATAGGTTTACAATGGGGATTTGCTCCTGCTCTGGACAGTTCCTCAGAGAGCACTGTGGGCAAGACAAAAAAATTTAAAAAGAAAATAACTTCCTGTGGAGCATACAGCTGCTAAAAAGTACTGGAAGGGTAAAGATTTTTTTTAAATAGAAGTCATTTACAAATCTGTTTAACTTTCTGGGACCAGTTGATTTATAAAAAAAAAAAATGTTTTCCACCGGAGTACCCCTTTAAATGAGAGTTGTCACTTTAAATCTTCAGAGCTGTGGTCGTCCACGATTTGGCTGATCTAGGCCCGGACAGGACGTGTGATATCAGTCAAGCCTCTGTGGTTTTCTTTTTTGGTCACTTTTGGACAAGTTCACCATCTTGCAATAAATTGGTAAACAGAGTTATACAAAAATATATGGAAAAAAAGTCTAGAGCATACATAAATAAGAATACACATATTAAATATTTGGGTAACATGGTGAAAATATTAAAGTAACAGGAATTTACACTTTGTAACTTATGCCCCCTGATTTACTTAAGGTGTTGGCTTTTTGTGTGGAAAGTTGTATGATTTAACTTTATTTACAGATAGATTCTATCATATATAGTAGAATCTCCCAATAGCGAATACTCACAGGGAAAAAAAATTGTCTTTTGTTATTGAGAGATGGAGAGATGTCCCCTATTGGGGAAAAACGTCCAAAATGTTTTCTAAACTACTGAATACTGTACTCGATCCAGAGTGTAATTGCCTATAAAAAGTGATAAAAAGCAATATTACAGTAGAATCTCCCCCTCTTGATACCTCCAATGCCACTTAATTCTTCCCCCTTTGGACCCTTTTGTGTTTCATTCCCCCTTATACCCTGTACCACTTTATCCCCCCTATGCCAAATCATCCCCCCTTATCCCCTTTGCCACATCATTTCCCCTTGATCCCCCCCTTGAGCCACTTAATTCCTCTTTTATTACCCTCTGTGCAAATTCATTACCCCCTCTTTACCACCCCCTGTGCCATTTCTTCCTTCCTGTGCCATTTAAATCCAACATGCCTGATCCTTCTCTACCCAATATCATCTGCTAGGGGCAAGTTAGGAGTCCCCAATACATATTAGACCAGTGAAGGGGCTGAAGGGATAAGCTGCGGGCAGACTCCTATGGTGGCAGCTTATATCTTCAAAAAGAAAAAGATCAGGCAGTTAAAATCCAACATGCCTGATCCTTCTCTACTCATCAAAACCTGTGAGAGTGAGAAAGCCCAAATACACATTAGACCAGTGCTTCCCAACCAGTGTGCCTCCAGCTGTTGCAAAACTACAACTTCCAGCATGCCCGGACAGCCAAAGAGTTGTAGTTTTGCAACAGCTGGGGCCTTAAAGGGGTACTCCGATGGAAACATTTTTTTTTAAATCAACTGGTGCCAGAACGTTAAACAGATTTATAAATTACTTCTTTTAAAAAATCTTAATCCTTCAAGTACTTATTAGCTGCTGAATACTAAAGGAAATTCTTTTCTTTTTGGAACACAGATCTCTCTGCTGACATCACGAGCACAGTGCTCTCTGCTGACATCTCTGTCCATTTTAAGAACTGTCCAGAGTAGGAGAAAAATCCCCATAACAAACATATGCTGCTCTGGACAGTTCCTAAAATGAACAGAGATGTCAGCAGAGAGCACTGTGCTTGTGATATCAGCAGAGAGCTCTGTGTTCCAAAAAGAAAATAATTTCCTCTGTAGTATTCAGCAGCTAATAAGTACTGGAAGGATTAAGAGTTTTTAATAGAAGTAATTTACAAATCTGTTTAACTTTCTGGCACCAGTTGATAAAAAAAATATATATATATATATATATATATATATTTCCACCGGAGTACCCCTTTAAGCAATGGTATTTGTTCCATTTCACCCTTTTCCCCTACAGATTGATTTCTCCAACTATGTCTGAACGCAGCCTCAAAACGAATAAGGCCGAGATATATTTTTTTTTGGGAAGTTATAAAAATAAAACGTACAAGGTGAAATGCTAAAAATCCAATTTACAATCCGCTGGGTACATAGATGTGCTGTTACAGTACAGGCCCAAGGTTACACAAACAGTTTTAATCCCCCAAGTACATAAGTTCAGGTTTCAAAGTTCAGGCCCAAAATCATCGGCTATTTTCATTGAGATTCAGCCGAAGGCCGGAGCTCAGCAGAATGCGGGAAGTCCTTGAATCTCTGATAAAAACATCAGCTCCGGCAGATTGAGGCGAATGCCTGCGATTCTTTACGGGTTTCTGAAGATGTTCACTTTCTAGCAGAAGTAGAAAACACCTGTCCGTGGTTTTCAAGCGTTGTGCAATCCGCATTCTCGGGAAGCATTTTTTTGGCGCACTATGCTTAGCATGTGACGTCCAGGGTAATTTATGTCTATGGACAGTGGGGGGAGGCTGTAGGTTTGTCCTGTATGAGGGTGTCTGTGTAAAACTCCTATTGCCTGAGTTGCGAGATTGCCAAGTCTTAGGTTGTGTTCACATCACGCAGAACGTATATGTTTTTTACATCCTTAAAAAAAAAAAAAAAAGAATAGGACTGTTAAACGTATCAATTCATTAATATTAGCGACGTATTGCCTACATTTGTCTTTTTATGGCCTTTGAATCAACGTACAGTGACCCCCCCGACCTACGATGGCCCCGACATACGTTAATTTCAACATGCGATGGCCTCTCAGAGACCATCGCATCTTGAAGGCAGCATCAACATACGATGCTTTTATATGTCGGGGCCATCGCATAAACGGCTATCCGGCAGCGCTGACTGCTTCAGCTGCCACCGGATAGCCGTATACGGTGCCACGTGTGGTCCGCTGATGATCACTTACCTGTTCTCGGGGCTCAAGCGCGTCATCTTTGGGATACCCTGCATCGTCGGCGCTCTCCATTGTCGTCATCACGTCGCTGCGCACGCCGTCCCGTCATCCAATAGGAGCGGCGTGCGTAGCGACGTGATGACGGCGACGGAGAGCGAGGATGCCGGGGAAGAAGAGGCCTTGCCGGAGCGTCGGGGACACCTCGTGGACACGGCGACAGCGATGGAAGGCGACATCCAGGGCAGCGGTGACGGTCCGGAGCGGCGGGGACACGTGAGTATAACCTCCAATACCAGTGGTCTTCAACCTGTGGACCTCCAGATGTTGCAAAACTACAACTCCCGGCATGCCCGGACAGCCGTTGGCTGTCTGGACATGCCTGGTGTTGTAGTTTTGCAACATCTGGAGGTCCGCAGGTTGTAGACCACTGTCCTATACTTTACATTGCACGGATCCCTCAACATACGATGGTTTCAACAAACGATGGTTCATTTGGAACGGATTACCATCGTATGTTGAGGGACCACTGTATACAATATTTATGTGGTACAGAAAATCGGAGTCTACCACAATGTTTTGTCCTTTTTGAGTAATGTACTTGTGACGTATACATGAAATATCACATTGAATTGCATTATAAAGTTTTTTCTTTTGCGTGTGTACTTATGTTGAACGTATACGTCATACCTCTTCTACGTCACACCACAAAAATCAGCGTTTGAACTTTGCAAATGAACATATAGACAAGCCTGATGCATTTTGGAAACAAGTTCCGTGGACCGATGAGGTTAAAATTTAACTTTTTGGCCGGAATGAGCAAAGGTACATTTGGAGAAGAAGGGGAACAGAATTTAATGAAAAGAACCTCTGTCCAACTGTTAAGCATGGGGGGGGGGGGGGGGATCAATCATGCTTTGGGGTTGTATTGCAGCCAGTGGCACAGGGAACAACTCACGAGTAGAAGGAAAAATGGATTCAATAACATTTCAGCAAATTTTGGATGCTAACTTGATGCCATCTGTGAAAAAGCTGAAGTTAAAGAGAGGATGGCTTCTACAAATGGATAATCATCCTAAACATACCTCGAAATCCATGGGGGATTACATCAAGAGGCATAAACTGAAGACAGCCCAGAAATCTCAAAGAACTGGAAGACTTTTGTAGGGAAGAATGGGCAAAGATACCTTAAACAAGAATTGAAAGACTCTTGGCTGGATACAAGAAGCTGTGATACTTGCCAAAGGGGGCCCAAACTTTTTCAGACGCCATTTTTTTGTTTTCTGTTATTTTGAAAGTGTACATGATGGAAATAAAATCTAACTTTTGTTGACATATTATAAGAATGTCTAATCTGTAATTTGATGCCTTTTGGAGATTTTTCCTTCTTTCCTTGGCTTCTTTATGCACATTAATACAAATTTTTACCTGGGGTGCCCAAAACTTTTGATCCCCACTGTAGCAGCAAGTAGAGCTGACAGGTTCCCTTTAAGTTGCTAAGCACTGTAAACAATGGGGGCAAAGCAGCACTGATAAGTTCAGTATTAGCAAGTTTTATTTATTTTTTATTGCTACAAATAAATATTTTTATTATGTTATACTTTCTCACATTATTATACAGTAGGGAGTGACAACGCATGATTTGGAGTCCCTTTTCTTTTAAATATTAAAGTCCCTTTTCTTTTAAATATTAAAGTTAATTGTATCTTTTCCCCCCTCTAAGCAATACATGTTCCCCTTTGTTCCTCGGACACATGGGAAGATTTATCAAAACCTGTGTAGAGGGAGAGTGGTGCAGGCCTCTGAAAGATACTTTTGGGCTGCAGAGATTGTCCAGGACTTTCAAACATCCTGCTGACTGTCCGGCAAACAGGTGCAGGGAATAGTTAGTGTGGAGGATGGGATATGAGGATGGCATATGAAGACAGGATATAAGGACGGGATATGAGGTCAGGATATAAGGACAGGATATAATGACGGGATATGAGGACAGGATATGAGGTCAGAATATAAGGACAGGATATGAGGATAGGATATGAGGTCAGGATATAAGGATAGGATATGAGGACAGGATATATGGACGGCATATGAGGTCAGGATATAAGGACAGGATATAAGAACAGGATATGAGGACAGGATATGAGGTCAGAATATAAGGACGGGATATGAGGATAGGATATGAGGTCAGGATATAAGGATAGGATATGAGGACGGGATATATGGACGGGATATGAGGTCAGGATATAAGGACAGGATATAAGAACGGGATATGAGGACAGGATATGAGGTCAGAATATAAGGACGGGATATGAGGATAGGATATGAGGTCAGGATATAAGGATAGGATATGAGGACAGGATATATGGACGGAATATGAGGTCAGGATATAAGGACAGGATATAAGAACGGGATATGAGGACAGGATATGAGGTCAGGATATAAGGACGGGATATGAGGACAGCATATAAGGATAGGATATGAGGACAGGATATATGGACGGGATATGAGGTCAGGATATAAGGACAGGATATAAGAACGGGATATGAGGACAGGATATGAGGTCAGGATATAAGGACGGGATATGAGGACAGGATATAAGGACGGGATATGAGGACAGGATATAAGGACGGGATATGAGGTCAGGATATAAGGACAGGATATGAGGACAGGATATAAGGACAGAATATAAGGACAGGATATAAGAACGGGATATGAGGACAGAATATAGGGACGGGATATGAGGATAGGATATGAGGTCAGGATATAAGGACAGGATATAAGGATAGGACATGAGGACAGGATATAAGGACAGGATATAAGAACGGGATATGAGGACAGAATATAGGGACGGGATATGAGGATAGGATATGAGGTCAGGATATAAGGACAGGATATAAGGATAGGACATGAGGACAGGATATAAGGATAGGACATGAGAACAGGATATAAGGATAGGATATGAGGTCAGGATATGAGGTCAGGATATAAGGATAGGACATGAGGACAGGATATAAGGATAGGATATGAGGTCAGGATATCAGGACAGGATATGAGGTCTGCATATAAGGACGGGATATAAGTATGGGATAGGAGGTTGGGATATAAGGACAAGATATAAGGACGAGAGTGTCATGGTTGCTTTTACTGTCCCACAAGAAGACCAGGCAATGCTATTAATGAAATAAAGGGCCTTCCTTTAAAACTAAACAGACCAATACAATAAAACAACGTATGTAGTAAGAAAGTCACAAGGGTCACATAACAAAATGTGTCCAAGTGTTGGTTATCATAAAGGGGCCAGTTGTGCCATAGAGGACAGTTCTCTTAGTTTAATGGCTGAAAATAAACAGTGTGTATTTAAGGTCTGGAAAAAAAATAGACATCACATTGTGCCCTGTCTGCTCTTAATGCATTTTTAATGGTTAAACATGGTCTTACAAGATCAGCATGAATATTGTTCAGCCGCGTTGAAATGTGAGTCGCGGTACAGTCATCGCTCGCTCTATTTTCTCTGCAAATCCATCAGGTATACACATATGGGCACTTGCCCAGGATCAAATGCATTGACTGCTGAAAACCAAACAAGTCCGTCCATTGTCAGGAGCCGGGGCTTGTATACTGTGATTTATCCCAAGAAGCCTGTTTGTTCTGATGTGACACGGCTGTAATGATAGACCTATTGTGCTCTAAATCCAACAATGCTCTTAGTGAAAGGGTTACAGTCATCTGAGTCACACTGTCACATTCTCCCTCAGGCAACCAGGGCGCAGGATTTATAGTGAATAAACGTGTCAGGAGGATAACGAAAGGTTAATCTTCACTTATCACCTGTATATTAGCATTGTCCTGCCCACTGCTGCTTCACAGGGTGCGGAAAAACTTTACAGACGCAATATTACTTAAAGGGCAATACCACCTAAATACACAAGGGGGTGTCGGCAATGGAATATCAGTGATTTTCACCACACTTTTTAAAGGGGTTATCCAGGATTAAAATAACATCGTAGATTTCTTTCCAAAAACAGCACCACACCTGTCCCCAGGTTGTATGTGGTATTACAACTCTGCCCTATTCACTTCAATGTAAGCTATATTTTTATTTTCCTATATAACGCCATATCTATCTATCTATCTATCTATCTATCTCTTATGTATCTATCTATCTATCTCTTATCTATCTACAGGGCCAGATTAAGACTGCCTGGAAGACGGAGCACTTCATTATGATGCCCCCCCCCCCACGCCTCCTTTCCCGTGTTTTCCCCTACTCATCATTCTCCCCCAACTCCTGCTCATCATCCCCCCCTACTCATCATTCTCCCCCCCTCCTGCTCATCATCCCCCCCTACTCATCATTCCCCGCCTGCTCATCATCCCCCCTTGCTCATCATCCCCCTTGCTCATCATCCCCCCTGCTCATCATTCCCCCCCTGCTCATCATTCTCCCCCCCTCCTGCTCATCATTCTCCCCCCTACTCATCATTCTCCCCCCCTACTCATCATTCCCCGCCTGCTTATCATCCCCCCCCCTGCTCATCATTCTCCCCCTCCTGCTCATCATTCTCCCCCCTACTCATCATTCTCCCCCCTGCTCATCATTCTCCCCCCCTGCTCATCATCCCTCCCCTGCTCATCATCCCCCCCTACTCATCATTCCCCCCCTGCTCATCATTACCCCCCTGCTCATCATTCTCCCCCCCTGCTCATCATCCCCCCTACTCATCATTCCCCCCCTGCTCATCTTTCTCCCCCCTACTCATCATTCCCCCCCTGCTCATCATTACTCCCCCTGCTCATCATTCTCCCCCCTGCTCATCATCCCCCCCTACTCATCATTCCCCCCCTGCTCATCATTACCCCCCCTGCTCATCATTCTCCCCCCTGCTCATTATTACCCCCCCTGCTCATTATTACCCCCCTGCTCATCATTCTCCCCCTGCTCATTATTACCCCCTGGCTCATCATTCTCCCCCTGCTCATCATTACCCCCCCCCCCCGCTCATCATTCCCCCCCTGCTCATTATTACCCACCTGCTCATTATTACCCACCTGCTCATCATTCTCCCCCTGCTCATTATTACCCCCCTGCTCATCATTACCCCCCCCGCTCATCATCCCCCCTTGCTCATCATTCTCCCCCTGCTCATTATTACCCACCTGCTCATTATTACCCCCCTGCTCATCATTACCCCCCCTGCTCATCATTCCCCCCTGCCCATTATTACCCCCCTGCACATTATCACCCCCTGCTCATTATTACCCCCCTGCTCATCATTCTCCCCCTGCTCATTATTACCCCCCCTGCTCATCATCCCCCCCTGCTCATTATTACCCCCCTGCTCATTATTACCCCCCTGCTCATCATTACCCCCTGCTCATTATTACCCCCCCTGCTCATCATTCTCCCCCCTGCTCATTATTACCCCCCCTGCTCATCATTACCCCCTGCTCATCATTCTCCCCCTGCTCATTATTACCCCCCCTGCTCATCATTCTCCCCCCGCTCATCATTCCCCCCTGCCCATTATTACCCCCCTGCGCATTATCACCCCCTGCTCATTATTACCCCCTGCTCATTATTACCCCCCTGCTCATTATTACCCCCTGCTCATTATTACCCCCTGCTCATTATTACCCCCCTGCTCATTATCACCCCCTGCTCATTATTACCCCCTGCTCATTATTACCCCCCTGCTCATTATTACCCCCTGCTCATTATTACCCCCCTGCTCATTATTACCCCCTGCTCATTATTACCCCCCTGCTCATCATTAACCCCCCTGCTCATCATTAACCCCCCTGCTCATCATTAACCCCTCTCATCATTCCCCCCCTGCCAATCATTCCCCCCATCATTGCTCCCCCCTACTCCTCCTGCTACTCCTCCTGCTTTTCCTATATTTCATATTTCCTTACCTGGCCGCGCTCGGCAGGCTCGGGGTGTAATGAAGAAAACTGTGCCCTGCAGGAAATGAGGAGTGACGTCCCTGACACTGTGCAGAGGAGCCGCAGGAGACGTCACTCGTCACAGCCCACATGACCCGATGCATCACCTGAGCCTGCCGGAAATATGAAAAATAGGAAAAGCAGGAGGAGTCCGGGGCGGGCCCACAGGAGCCGCCGCTGGTCACTGTTTTAAAGTGGCCGCGGCCGGGCTATCGGGGGGCCCCAATCCGCTACTGAGTAGCCCGCAGGGATGTCCCGAATGTGACGGGGCCCCCTGCAGGCCCGGAGCAGGTGCTCCATGAGCACCAATGATGATCCGGCCCTGTCTATCTATACCAGTGACCAGGTGATCCCAAGAGTGACCTATGGGCTCCCTGCTAGTCTCCCCATATAAGCCCTGGGTGGAGCTTCTCTCTCTCTCTTCGGCTGAGGTCCAGTGCAGTCGCCTAGTGTGTGTGTCCAGAGTGTTGGGGACCTCAAAGTCCAGTCCTGCAGCCGCCATCAAGTCAAGTAAGATAAAGTCACAGCTTTATGAGTCAAGTCATCTGTCAAGTCAGCGTGGTCTGCATTGAATTGTCCAGTCCTACTACAAGTCCCAGCAAGCCCTTAAAGTCTCTGCATCACTGGTCATCTCCTTGGGCCCTGGCTGAACTGTATAGACTTTACCATCTGTCTACCCTCAGTAAAGCTACTGTTGTCCGTAACTTGGTGTCTGAGTCTTTATTGGCCGCTTGCCTAGCCCTGGATCCAGCGGTATACCTTCGGGTGGTTATAGGCTAAACCACGCCCTGGCGTCACGAATACAAGGGGTTAATGCCATCTGCCCCTAGTGTAAAAACATCAACCACACACCCCACCACCACATATCTATCTATCCATTTAGCATTGTCTGTCACTTTCCCCTTCACCCGGTTGCTTCCCATTGACCACAGACAGGCCTGCTCCTCTCTCCTAGGCCTTTCATGTCAGGTTGTTATTGTTAGACTCCGGCCCGGACAACCATAAGGCTGTAAAGTTTTATAGGTCACAGCTCAGTGAAGACAATATTGGGATGTGCTGGCTGTAAACAGGGCTGGGTGGTTCACTTCAGGCCTATGAGAAGAACATTATTTAGATGATGATGATGATGTTTGAATCACAGCAGAACAATCATGAGATTATTTCACAGTAATGGATTTCCTTGGGTGACCGAGGACACAGCTCCACATGGGTGTGTGCGGATGTGTTCAGCGCCGCTCACCAGATCCTTACTGCTTATTAGACATTTATGTTCCCTATTATTTCCATATATCATATCCTCATGCTACCGGATCTGTGGATTAAACTTATTCCAACTTTTAAGTTCTGTTTTTGTTTCGGAATGTTGGAGAGTATTATCTATCTATCTATCTATCTATCTCTCATATCTATCTATCTATCTATCTCTCATATCTATCTATCTATCTATCTATCTATCTATCTATCTATCTATCTCATATCTATCTATCTATCTCATATCTATCTATCTATCTATCTATCTATCTCATATCTATCTATCTATCTATCTCATATCTATCTATCTATCTATCTATCTCTCATATCTATCTATCTATCTCTCATATCTATCTATCTATCTCTCATATCTATCTATCTCTCATATCTATCTATCTATCTATCTATCTATCTAAACATATCCCCAACATATCCCCAACATATCCTCAATATATCCCCACACCTCTTGTTTGAATAGTTATAGTGTAATATTATGTCTGATACTTGTCTTTGTTTGTACCCCATAATTGTAAGCGCTGCGGAATCTGTAGGCGCTATATAAATAAATAAATCTATCTCATATCTATCTATCTATCTATCTATCTCTTTCTCTCTCTATCTATCTATCTCTCATATCTATCTATCTATCTATCTATCTATCTCATATCTATCTATCTCATATCTATCTATCTATCTTATCTATCTATGTATCTATCTATCTATCTATCATATCTATCTCATATCTATCTATCTATCTATCTATCTATCTATCTGTCTCTCTCTATCTCTCATATCTATCTATCTCATATTTATCTATCTATCTATCTCATATCTATCTATCTATCTCATATCTATCTATCCATCTCTATCTATCTCTATCTATCTCTGTCTATCTCTCATATCTATCTATCTCATATCTATCTATCTATCTCATATCTATCTATCTATCTATCTATCTCATATCTATCTATCTATCTATCTATCTCATATCTATCTATCTATCTATCTCTCTATCTCATATCTATCTATCTATCTATCTATCTCATATCTATCTCATATCTATCTATCTATGTATCTATCATATCTATCTAATATCTATCTATCTCTATCTATCTATCTCTATCTATCTATCTAATATCTATCTATCTCTATCTATCTATCTATCTCTATCTATCTATCTCATATCTATCTATCTATCTATCTATCTCTATCTCTCATATCTATCTCTATCTATCTCTCATATCTATCTATCTCATATCTATCTCTCTCTCATATATGTCTATCTCTCTACCTAATATCTATTTATTTATGTATTTATTTATCTAATATCTATCTCCTATCTATCTATTTCATATCTATATATCTGATACCTATCTATTTATTTATCAATCTCTTATCTATTGTTTATCTCATATATATCTATTATTTATCTCATATCTATCTATCTATCTCATATGTATCTATCTATCTATCTATCCCATATCTATCTATCTATCTCATATCTATCTATCCCATATCTATCTATCTATCTCATATCTATCTATTATTTATCTCATATCTATCTATCTCATATCTATCTATCATCTAGTTCAATGCTTTTAAACCAGTGTACCAGTCCAGCTGTTGCAAAACACACTGGAAAACACTGATCTTTCTCATTATCTATCTATCTATTGATCTATCTATTTCTCTTTTATTCCCTAAAAAAAACCATAATTTATATTTTTTTTATTATTTATTATTTTCGTGAATAAACATTTGCCATCACAGGCATTAGTTCCATGAAAACTAACCTCTATAAACCAGGAGAGATTTCTGAGGAATGGCTCGTGTGAAATAGTGGCACATTTGTCCCAACGATGGAGTCACAAAAAACATTCCGACCTTTTTAGCAGATGTGCATTTTTTGTCCATTTTTAGAATGTTTGAAGTGAATTCAGGAGGCGCTTGTGCCATTAGGTAAATACTGGCGACATAAAACTCTCATCTGTTGTTCCAACTTTCCAAATGTTAAAAAAATATTATGTTGAACGTCTTAGATACGGCCCTTGTGAGTCTGTATCTAATGCTCTTCGTATACAAGCAGGGCGGGTCCATTTTTTTTTTGTAGGGTAACTTTATTGAACTGTTTAGACAGCCAGGAATGGAGGCTTTATTTATTTATTTAAAAGTGACAGATAATACATCTCCGCTTGTTTTGAAAGCTGCATCGCATATGACGAACATTGCCGTAGCTGCAAGGCACAGAAACAGGACAATACTTGTGTAAGGCTCTGTTCACATCTGTGCTCGCGTTGCGAACGCTGGGTGCGGGCTGCAGGAGTTGTGACGTTATGGCCACGCCCCTTGTGACATCACACCACGCCCCCTCAATACAAGTTTATTGGAGGGGGTGTGGCAGCCACCATGCCCCCTCCAATAAACTTGCATTGAGGGGGCATGGCTGTGACGTCACGACTTCTGCAGCCCGCACCCAGCGTCATGCAGAGTGAGGACACCCCCCTCCAAAGCACAGAATGACAAAGCAAGTAAGCAACAAATAGAAGGTATTTGTTAGGGAAATATAGATGCTAAATACATAAAAATTTTGTGGGATATGACAGGCACGCTTTAAAGGGATCTAGTGGATCTGTGGGGATAGGCGCTAGGATCCCTTCTGATCCTGAGGTTAGGGGACACATTTTTTTATCTGATTATAGGGGGGCAAGCAAAGCAAACTTCAGTCCTCCATGTTCTTTTATAAGTATATATAAAAAAATTTTTGACAGTTAGGGAGATACCTACTTAGGACCTTCCCATCTTTTCAGAAGGGCCCCTTGATGATAATCCGGTCACAAAATGTACAGCAGACAGCTGCAAACTGCCGGGGGAATTGGGCCTTTGGCCTACTAAGAGGCCAATTGGGTCATGGCAAGGCAAAAGGGCTTAACTGGGCATCCCATGACCCGTAGAGTTTTGGTCTAGCGCCCATAAGTCCAAGGTGAGCTTTACTGTCAACTGTAGCTGCATCTTCAGGATGTAGACAAAGTTGAATAATATGATGGTGTAGAGAGCCGTCATCTTCTCTGCTGCAAGATTCCCCCTTGCCATTGGCAGCTTGGTGCAGGCAGGCACAATGACATTACTTCTTTGCGATAGCCTTCGCTAGGGGCCCTATTGCAGAGTCTTGTATCATGGAGGCCTAATTTAGTCTGTAGCCAACAAAATACTGGACATGACACTAATACAAGCCGAAATAAAGTGGCATCATCGTGTCTGTCTGTACTCTCACAGGGTAGAAGATGTCTGTATACTAGAAGAGTGTAAAATGTATTATTTTAGGGACAACTAATGGGCAACAATACTCTGAAAGGACACAGAGGGGGCAATTCTACAGGGACATTACAAGTATGTGGGGGCATTGGTATTTTGAGGGGCATCAATACTATGAAGGGGCAGAAAGAAGGCAGCAATACTGTGGGGGACATCATTACAGTTTTAGAAGCATAAAGGGGGTAGTATTACTGTAGTGGGTGCTCAAACGGACAGAGGTGGCAGCAGAGAGCACTGTGGTCAGACTGGCAAGAACTAAACAACTTCCTCTGGAACATACAGCAGCTAATAAGTACAGGAAAGATTAAGATTTTTAAATGGAAGTAATTTACAAATCTGTATAACTTTCTTGTGGCAGTTGATTTAAAAACATTTTTCGCCACCAGAGTACCCCCTTTAAATGGTGGTCTTCCTTCTTGATGGGTTGACGGTGTATGTGCCTATCCCTGCTGAGCTAGTGATTCCTGTACTTTTCAGCCCCCCTTTCAGAAACCAATTGGGCTACTTTGGCAGCGGCCGCCATTGCCCCCTGCAGGGTCGCGGAGGTTGTCCCGCCTTCCCTCCCTATTGTTATGTTGTGTTTTTTGTGCGGTTCACAAAAGGAAGAGAATTGTGGGACACATTTTCATTCATGGGCACTTGGTGCTACATAGTATAAACATATTCTGTAAAAGGGAGGAACATCAAGGCAGCAAGTTATCATGAAGGTCTGAGAAATAAGAGAAAGTGAACTATTTCAGACAGAGAAGCCTATGAGTCAATGGATGTAAATGTTTATCCTGTGTCAGTACTGTAGTCACTGTGTATGCTGCAGACTGATGATGACAGTAACATTCTTATTTGTGAAACAACTCCCTGCCTACCCTTACCATTGTTAAGATCATACTGGGAGGTGCAGTTTCACATGGTACAAACATGGCAGTGGGTTAATCTTCCTTTGCAATTCATCTGTATACTGAGCTTGGTTCTGATGCTGCATTTATATACTGAGCTTGATTCTGGTACTGTATTTATGTTAAGAACTTGGTTCTGTTACTGTATATGTGTATGAGGACATTTCTAGTCATGTTTTGGAACTATATTTAGATTAATTAATTCTGGTACCATATTTAGGTCATGCACCTGATTCTGGAGCTGTATGTTTGTTATGAGCTTAGTTCTGGTAATGTATTTATGTAAAGTGCTTGGCTCTGGCACTGTATATATGTACAAGCTGGTGATGTATTTATCCTATGAGCTTTGTTCTTGTACTGTATTTAGGTTCTGGTCTTGGTTCCAGTGCTGCTAATTATCTCTCCTGTCTTTACATGTTGGTCATCCTAGCCAACTCTACAAATACCTGCAGCGCGGGGGCTCTAGTGTCACCCGACTGTGCATGGGATGCATGTACATACCCTTAATGGTTTGCTGACCACACTGCCCCATTAATATTTTTTTCCCAGTGACACTTTAATTCTCAGTTTTCCCCTTTAAGGAAACCTAGCAGTAAGTGTTTTCTTACACTGCCACCACATGAAAAGTGGGAAGTTAAAGGGGTATTTCTATCTCCCCTTATGAATTCCTTGCCCCCTGAGGCCTGTTTGCAACATGGCCTGTTTGTGATTGGGAAGCCAGAAACGGCTGAAGTGGGGGAGTTTAGCAATTTGCTCGTGGGGCTACATCTTTGTGCAACTCCCATTAATGTCTTTAGGAGTTCCGCAAATTGTGTGACTTGCAAACTTCAGCTGTTATTGACTTCCCAACCACCCCCAGTTAGCCATACTCCATTAAACACCCACCATTCAGATTTATTGGTTGTCCTTAATGTTGTATATATACAGTCAAACATACATCAAAAAGACCCCAGAAATGGATGGCAACAAAGCGCTGGAGAGTTCTGAAGTGGCAGCAATGAGTCCAGATCTAAATCCCATTGAACACCTGTGGAGAGATCTTAAAATTGCTGTTGGGAAAAGGCGCCTTCCAATAAGAGACCTGGAGCAGTTTGCAAAGGAAGAGTGGTCCAACATTCCGGCTGAGAGGTGTAAGAAGCTTATTGATGGTTATGGGAAGTGACTGATTTCAGTTATTTTTTCCAAAGTGTGTGCAACCAAATATTAAGTTAAGGGTGCCAATAATTTTGTCCAACCCATTTTTGGAGTTTGGTGACATTATGTCCAATTAGCTTTTTTCCTCCCTTTTTTTGGTTTAGTTCCAATACACACAAAGGGAATAAACATGTGTATAGCAAAACATGTGTT
Organism: Hyla sarda; assembly: GCF_029499605.1. Taxonomy (NCBI): domain Eukaryota; kingdom Metazoa; phylum Chordata; class Amphibia; order Anura; family Hylidae; genus Hyla; species Hyla sarda. The sequence goes on from NC_079191.1 coordinate 406,880,972, forward strand.
ACTGCAATCCTTTTCTGTGAAAAATACTTAATTTTCTTAAAAAATGTCTGGGGTACCAACATTTACGGCCATGACTGTGTATATATATATATATATATATATATATATATATATATATATTTATATTTATTTATATTATTATTATTATTTTATTTAATATGAACAAACTCAATCATGAGTGTATGAGTTCTTGAATTAAATGTTTGGGATAATATTTTACCCCTCTGCCATTACATGCAGTCACTGCTGGCCTCTGGTGCCATTTTCTACCATATAAGACCTCTCTTGCCCTCATCTCTTTCTTCAAGCTGGCATCCAGGAAATGATGTTCCCAGTGCCCTGTGATACTGTAAGGCAGAGGTCCCCAACCCAGTCCTCAAGGCCCACCAACATTCCAGGTTTTTTCAGTTACTCCATTGAAATAGAACAAAGAATAATTCAAATCCTGGACTGATGGTGGGCCTTGAGGATTGGGTTGGGGACCTCTGCTATAAGGGACTGATGGTGGGCCTTGAGGATTAGGTTGGGGACCTCTGCTATAAGGGACTGATGGTGGGCCTTGAGGATTAGGTTGGGGACCTCTGCTATAAGGGACTGATGGTGGGCCTTGAGGATTAGGTTGGGGACCTCTGCTATAAGGGACTGATGGTGGGCCTTGAGGATTAGGTTGGGGACCTCTGCTATAAAGGACTGATAGTGGGCCTTGAGGATTGGGTTGGGGACCTCTGCTATAAGGAACTGATGGTGGGCCTTGAGGATTTGGTAGGGGACCTCTGCTATAAGGGACTGATGGTGTCGCCATATGTAGTGGTATGTCAGTTATGTTCAGACTAGTACAGCAAAGTATGGCCAATATGCATTTGATATTCAGTAAACATCCCCTTTCAGTATGTCATGTTAGGACACAGGGAGGTCATTTTCTATCAGCTAGATAGAAGATTGTCTAACAAGTAGCAGCTCTCACTCTGGCAGACCAAGAACAATGCAATAACATTAATAGCCATAAAATCAGCTGTCAGGCAGAGGACCGGAGGAGCATGATGATCAGCTGATCGCTGCTACAGCTCTTATACTATAGGGGCCGTCTGTGATGACACAACCTAAAGATATGTTATCTCATTGCTTTTACTTAGGGTATGGCTTCTTGTTTCGATTAGAATTACAGGACCAAGACAGGTTATCAAGCTTGGGGTTATTTAGTTTAGAGAAAAGACGTCTTGGGGGGGATTTGATCACAATGTACAAATATATAAATGGACAGTACAGAGATCTTTCTAGTGATCTTTTTATACCTAGGCCGGTAACCATGACAAGGGGGCATCCTCTATGTCTAAAGGAAAGAAGGTTTCACCATCATCACAGACAGAGATTCTTTACTGTAAGAGCAGTGATACTATGGAACTCTCTGCCATATGGTGTGTTGTCTGACTCAAAAGTTCAAGGGGGGGGGGCCAGGATGTTTTTCTGGTAAATTATAATATTACACATTATGGATACTAGATTTGTGGGAACATTCATCCTGGAATTTATTCTGATGCTACATTTGGGGTTGGGAAGGAGTGGGGAAACCAATTGGGCAATTGGTATCAGCCTCATTGGGGGGGGGGGGGGGTTCTGCCTTCCTCTGGATCAACACTGTAGGGTTTTATGTTAAACTCTTGGCTGTTTTTTCAATCTTATAAACAAACTATGTTACTATGTAGAATGCACTAAACTACAAAGGATGTATTACAAGTCAAGTCGCAACATAACCTGGAAATCATCTGTCAGAAGTCACCATTTTTTGGTTGGCAGTGGAATGCCACCTGGCTTGGGGTTGGGTGCTGTGTCATAAGGTATAAAGTATAACTAATGGCAATGTTTCGAGCTTTAGTGCAAGGTAGCAATGAGATCAAATGTTCAGTAGGGACAGGACACAGTGGGGAACCTGTCCAAAGGAAAAGTTGCCCAGTTACCCATAGCAACCAATCAGCTCGCTTCTTTTATTTTTAACAAGGCCTCTGCAAAATGAAAGAAGCGATCTGATTGGTTGCTATGGGCAACTGGGCAACTTTTCCTCTGGACAGATTTTGATAAATCTTCCCCAGTATTTTTTGCAGGGCTGGTGCCACCCTGGGAGAAAGCTAATTTTGCCGCCCCTTGACCCCGCCATTGGCTCCGCCCTTTGACACGACCCACCTTACTACTGGGCTGACACTGCAAGAAACCTCCTCCTCATGTAATCTCTTTACTACTGGGGTGACACACTGTAACAAACCTCCTGCTCATGTAATCTCCTTACTACTGGGGTGACACACTGCAAGAAACCTCCTCCTCATGTAATCTCTTTACTACTGGGGTGACACACTGTAACAAACCTCCTGCTCATGTAATCTCCTAACTACTGGGGTGACACACTGTAAGAAACCTCCTCCTCATGTAATCTCCTTACTACTGGGGTGACACACTGTAACAAACCTCCTCCTCATGTAATCTCCTTACTACTGGGGTGACACACTGTAACAAACCTCCTGCTCATGTAATCTCCTTACTACTGGGATGACACACTGTAACAAACCTCCTCCTCATGTAATCTCCTTACTACTGGGATGACACACTGTAACAAACCTCCTCCTCATGTAATCTCCTTACTTCTAGGGTGACGCACTGTAACAAGCCTCTTGCTCATGTAATCTCCTTACTTCTAGGGTGACACTCCTCAAACCCCCTCATTATGTGACGGTGGTTCTGGCTAGGCGGGTGTTTACGGATAAGCGGCACATGCTTTAGATGCTGGCTGGTTGGTAACTTTCTTGCAACGGGCAGAGCGGTGCCCCCATCAGGAGGGCGCTCTAGGCAGCTGCCTATTTTGCCTATAGGCAATTCCGGCCCGGATTTTTTGAACAACCTATGGCTCTAAACGAGTGGTTTCAAACTGTGGCCCTCCAGATGTTGCAAAACTTCAACTCCCAGCATGCCCGGACAGCCAACGGCTGTCCGGGCATGCTGGGTGTTGAAGTTTTGCAACATATGTAGGGCCACAGTTTCAGACCACTGCTCTAAACAAACACAACAATGATATCTAGCTATAAACCGTGAGTACAATGAATGACCACTCCATGACAGATGATCCTAGGTCATTGTACGATGAGGAAAAGTTAGTTGGGGGTCAGTGGGCATGGTCGCTGATGTCCCAGCGAGCCCCCCTACCGGTACTGTAACATTGAGGCCTTTTAATGGGAAAAGGAGAAACTTTAAGGCCTATTAATCAACTATTCATGGCCATCCCACATACTGGCTACCCGAAACTCCAAAACACAAGGGAAATCTTAGCATTGCATTCGCACCCCCCCCCCCCTGATCATTCATTGTCTTGGGCTGCACTTCTCCCGGCCGTCCATTATTTATCTCTCCAGGAAGAAATCCTGCTTGTGAATTCTTGTAGTGCAGCTTCGGGAAAGGAGAAGGCGATAAAGGCTGATCTATGCACTTATCGAGGATAAGGAGACCTCATAGTAGGAGCAAGTTTTCCTCACAATCTACGTCATCAAGGAGAAGAATAATAACTATTGTGTTGATCTGAATCTCTTAAGATCATGGTTTGGGTGACAGGAGCCGTAACCCTGGGAAGTCTCGGACAATGGCAGGATGTCCATCCCAATGCCAAGCCATTTATCAAGGAACTGTGACTATGAGAATACAAATCTGCATAGGTTTGTGGTTGGGTTATTATCACGTTACGGTGTAATATATTCTGATGGGGCTTCAAATATGGAATTAATTTAATGTACATTTTATGTATTTATGCGGGATATCCTTATTATAGAAATAACAGGGCTGCATTCATTCTCTACGTGTCGGGTTTAGAGCTACATAGAATTTGTAATGAATTCTATGCAAATGTGATGGGTCCCATGCTCTCAGAGCAGGAGGTTCACGTGGGAATGGTCTCTTATACCCCCCCCTGTTTTAATATTTAATTGAATATTTATGAACTGGATGTTTGTATTGTGACTATTGAGGAATGGTTCCTAGATTTCGGCATTTGTTTGTCTATGTAGGGTTATAATATCTGCATTGTCTAAGTGGTCACATCACCTAGAAGTATTGGAGGGGGTACATGTCTCCCCAAACCTATGCTACACCATGTATAATGTTTGTATAGTGGATGTTGTATTTTTGCTGTTTGGATGGATAACAGAAGCAGTGGCGCAACCTGAAGCTCCCGGGCTCCAGTGCAAAATCTTTGAAAAGGGCCCCCCTGTCTACCACGTACTGGCATCTTCTTATGTGCAGGAGGGACCTATGAGCTCCTTTAATTAAGCACCAGGGGGGGGGGGGGGGGAGATTTATCAAAACCTTTGCAGAAGAAAAGTTGTCTAGTTGCCCATAGCAACCAATCAGCTCGCTTCTTTCATTTTTAACAAGGCCTTTACAAAATGAAAGAAGCAATCTGATTGGTTGCTATGGGCAAGTAGCCAACTTTTCCTTTGCACAGGTTTTGATAAATCTACACCCAGGTCTCTACATGCCCTATAGCTATACCAGTGTGCAAAAAGTATAATCAACCTAAAAAATGCCCTTTAATAGCATTTAAAGGGTACTCCGGCGAGCTGCGGGACACCACTGTGGCCAGTGTCCCTCCAAGCTCTTGCAAAACTACAACTCCCAGCTGGAGGCACACTGGCGCGGGAACACTGTCCTAGGTCTTTAAACTGGGAACCTCCTGCTGTTACAAAACTACAACTCCCAGCATGTGTGGGCAGCTGACATGCTGGGAGTTGTAGTTTTAAAACAGCTGGAGGTCTACAGTTTGGAGACCACAGATTAAACTGAACTGCTCTTTTTGCCTCTCCTGTATGGTTGTGTGGTGCCCTGGTACAGGACCTGGTCCTGTCCCTGTCTAAAGTCCCCTCAGCCAGAGTCCCTTCATTCCCATAGGGCTCTCCTGCAGGGCTTACCCCTGGTTGCCTCATATAAATTGTATATTGTTTAATATATAAAGATAATATAAATGTATAGGAAATATATATGTATAGGACCTGGGTAGGGTCACGTGATCTATTATAACGGTTGTATGGATATTTAGGACCTTTGGGGTCACGTGATGTACAGTTGTAATGTACAATTGTTCAAGGACCTTCCAGGGTCATGTGATGTACCCAGAGTTCACTGGGTTCAGGACTTACAGGTTTGCTGACTAATGAGCTTTGTCCAGCCCCTTATTATATAAAGGGCTGTAGCCACTAAATTCTCTCTCTTGTTGCTTCTCTTGTTCAAGAAGCACAAACATCTCAGCAGAAATCTCAATTCATCTAGGCCAAAGCCTAAGAACCTGCAGCCACTAAACTGTGAGTTACCAAGCTCAATCTATCAAATCCTGTGTGACTACTATCAGCTATAATATTATAATTAGTAGCACAGTGGCCTGCATCAAAGCTCATTGCTTCAAAGTCCCAGCAAAACCTGTGAGGAACCTGCATTCCGGTTACCTCTTAAGAAACTGTTATGTTTAAAGACTGTTGCATAAAATCTTCAAGTAAAGTTCTTCAGTTTATTCATAAAGTCTGCTGTGGACATTCTGTTATTTTCCCTACCGTTTCTGGGACGGTTGGCAGTAGGACCATTATCGCTAAGGAAACCGCACCCTGGCGTCACGACATCTAAGGGTTATTACCACCAGACCCTGCACTTACATCAATGCAACACCCCAGACACCACAACTCTCCTGGTTTACCACAGTTGGAATTCATGAGGAGTACTGGGTGTGGGGACTGTGGGATAGTAATTAGGAAGGAACAAGTGTTTTCAGTGTTACTTACTTTATACAAGAACAGTAGAACATTAAAGGGGTTATCCAGGAAAAAAACTTTTTTTATATATCAACTGGCTCCAGAAAGTTAAACAGATTTGTAAATTACTTCTATTAAAAAATCTTAATCCTTTCAGTACTTATGAGCTTCTGAAGTTGAGTTGTTCTTTTCTGTCTAAGTGCTCTCTGATGACACCTGTCTCGGGAACCGCCCAGTTTAGAAGAGGTTTGCTATGGGGATTTTCTTCTAAACTGGGCAGTTCCCGAGACACGTGTCATCAGAGAGCACTTAGACAGAAAAGAACAAGTCAACTTCAGAAGCTCATAAGTACTGAAAGGATTAAGATTTTTTTAATAGAAGTCATTTACAAATCTGTTTAACTTTCTGGAGCCAGTTGATATTTAAAAAAAAAGTTTTTTCCTGGATAACCCCTTTAAAGTCTGGGCATGGAAAATGGCTATGGTAGCATATTGGTATGGGAGGGGTATATTGGTGTGTGAGGGATGTATTGCTGTGGGCGCGGCACACCTTGTGGGGGAGTTTAAGGGACCCCTCAGTAGTTCTCTCAAGGGGGTCCCTAAATAAATTTTTACGCCTCTGACTAGGAGAATATACCTCCATATACGAGGAGCCAAATGGAACATGCCTCAACAAGAAACGCTCCATGGGGGTCATTTATCATTAGGTGTCTATTGTGGACACAGATCTACCCCTTTATACTGCCTGTCTAATTTACACTTTTGCTAACAATTTACAAAAGTTGCGCACGCCCTTTGATAAATTTTATGATTTCTTCTAAATCTGGTTTATTGCCACTTTTTTGCAACTTTTCGCAGAAAAGTCGCACATGATAAATTAGCAACCACTGCACAAAGATCTAAATCAGATCACTTTGGGGGGGATTTATCAAAACCTGTGCAAAGGAAAAGTTGCCTAGTTGCCCATAGCAACCAATCAGATCGCTACTTTCATTTTCCACAGGCCCTTTTGAAAATGAAAGAAGCGATCTGATTGGTTGCTATGGGCAACTGGGCAACTTTTACTCTGCACAGGTTTTGATAAATCTCCCCCTTTGTGGTCATAAAAATTAAACAGTGTAAATGAAATGTCGCAGGAAAAGTCGCACGGGACCAGCCTGCGACTTTTCCTGCGACAAATTTAGACGAAAAAAGCCATCTAAATGGTTTGATAAATTCCCTTCATTGTACTTGGCCGTGTACATGTTCCCAGGGGCAGAATGGAATAAGATGGTGCCAGACATAACTGGTGGTGGCTTATACCCTTTAAGAACAAAGAATCAGGTATGCCAAAAGCAAACATGTCTGATCAGTTTTTCACCCAACATCTTCTATCGGGATTTTTGGGAGGCCTCATACACACTTGATGGTTGGCTATTGAACAATGTTAATCTATGGGCACCTTATCTCCTTCTTTCAACAGACAAAAAAGCCATCATGTTGGGGTCAGCGTACGGTCATGAGAAGCCTTAATAGCTAGGTGACATTGTTTGGACATATACACCGAGATAAGGTACCAAGGTGTCTTCCATAGTGTTGACTTAATGCTCATTTAATGATATATTACTATTATTCACAAAAATGTCCGCCATTTTTAAATGGTGCACTGACATATTCTGCAGCGCTGTTCATCAATCATATCAGTCTTTGTAATGTAGCTTACATTTCTTATACATACACTAGGGCCAATATCACTATGGGGGGATTTATCAAAACCTGTTTAGAGGAAAAGTTGATGAGTTGCCCATAGCAACCAATCAGATCGCTTCTTTCATTATTAACAAGGCCTCTGAAAAATGAAAGAAGTGATCTGATTGGTTTTGATAAATTTCCCCCTACGTCTTTATCACTTACCATGACTGTATGGATTTTGAGATTCAACCCTTGACTTGAACATTCAGAGTAAAGTTAATGGGGGAGATTTATCAAAACCTGTGCAGAGGAAGAGTGGTGCAGTTGCCCATAGCAACCAATCAGATTTCTTCTTTTATTTTTAACAAGGCCTCTGCAAAATGAAAGAAGCCATCGGATTGGTTGCTATGGGCAACTGGGCAACTTTTCCTCTGCACAAGTATTGATAAATCCCCCCCAATGTGTTCTGTGTGGGGAGAGGAGGGGTAAACTGCTGCCAGACTCTGGTGTCAGCTTGTCTTTCTGAGAGCAATAGGCTCGGGCAGTTTAAATCCATTCCAACCCTTTTCTCCTCATCATCTGTCAAGGAAGAGTCGACAGTTCCCCATACACATTAGTTAGCTGGCTGGTCCCACTGAAAGGACATCTTAAATGTTTGAAGGGGTGGAAATGCTGACTGGTTGCCTTTATGCTGGTCATGCATATTAGTGACGTGTCAACCAATTCCACATATATGGGACTAACATACTGTAATTAACATTGAAGGGACCATGTTGGATTGTAACATGCCTGATTCTTTCTTACTCCGATAGAAATCCTCTGGTGATCCATACATAGTTAGGGAAATTTTTCGTATATATATATATATATATATATATATATATATATACAGCATTAAGGTTCCTACACAGATTAGAGAAATGTCAGCTATCACCGCCAATTTCAGCAGGACTGACCCACCATGTAATGTGTAAGGGATCATCTCCCAACTCTCCCACAACAGTTGATGTTGAGGACAGAAGAATCGGGCATGTCGAATTTTAACTTCCAGATCTTTTTGTTCTCGAGATGTGTCTGGCAGAAACTCAACCTCACCTCACTTTGGAACATATTGTGGTGTCCCGGTACCGTATCTTGGATGGTGGTCCCCAAAGTCAGAGTTAATTCGTTCCAGTAGGGTCCTCCTGGTAGGATAGCCCCTAATCACCTCTTCCTTCTTTAATTTTGTGATGTTTGTGAATTGTGTATTTAATTGTGTATATAGTGTCGCAGGACCTTAGGTCAGGTGACTAATGTTAATTCTATTAAGGTATGTTAAAGGACCTTCCTAGGTCACATGGGTGGTCACATGTTTAGACCATAATCCCTTGTGTAAAGTGAATGACAGATGGTATGGACCAATGAGCTCAATGCCAGCCCCTGCCCATATAAAGGAGCTGCCAGCCAATCCTCGCTCTCCTGGGTTCCGGACTAGCAGAGAGAAGAGATCCGTGCAACTTTCAAAGACAAGACCAGGCCGAAGCCTGAAAATACCGCAACTTACCAAATCGTGAGTTACAATACAACTCCCCGATAAAGTCTGCGTGACTGCTGGACCTAAACTCAATCCCCTAAATCCAGCGGAACAGCGCATATAAATCACCTGAGCTTAAAACTCACAAGGTCAGTGACTGTCAAGATCCTAATAGACTCTGATTGTACAAAGACTGTTCCTGTTTAATTCTGCATAAAACTTGCACTAAAAGTTCCGACAGTTTTCTGAAACCTCCGGTTGTGGACATTCATTTATTATTCCTCCCTATCGCTCTTGGGACAGGTGGCGATAGGACAAGCATATACAGAGGAGCCCTCACCCTGGCGTCATGACAGTTAAGGGTTAAACCAGCACCCTTTAGTTACTGCACAGCTACACCCCATATACCCTACACCCCCACAAGCTTACCACAATATGAACACTGGGCCAAGGTAATCATTCCTGTGTACGAAGGTGTTATAGCTGAGAGATAGCTGCCAGCCGAATGCAGTTTGACCAACAGCAATCACACGTTTTTGGGCAGCTTCAGATTTGTAAGGTTAGGTACACGCTCCTACTGAATTTTTTGAGCCCATGTTCACTCTACACCTGAGCTTTCCAAACGTTTAATGTTGGTGACACTCTTTTTAGACATACATAGTTTGGTTGAAATTAGACATGTATCAAGCTATGCGTATTATGACGCACAACGTTATACCGGTATTTATTATCAGCATTACCTATGTGGCTGCTACCCCCTTGTGCCATTTCATCACCCACTTCCATCACCCCCTGTGCCATTTCATCACCCACTTCCATCACCCCCTGTGCCATTTCATCCCCCCTTGATCTCCCACCATCCCATGTACCACTTCATTTACTCTCTTGAACACCCCCTGTGCTACATAATTTCTTCAACTTGATCATCCCCCTTTGTTATTTCATTCCCCCCTTTATCATCCCCTGTGATATTTCATTCCCCCTTTATCATCCCCCTTTGCTATTTCATTCTCCCCTTTATCATCCCCCTGTGATATTTCATTCCCCCCTTTATCATCCCCTGTGATATTTCATTCTCCCCTTTATCACCCCCTGTGATATTTCATTCCTCCTTTATCATCCCCCTTTGCTATTTCATTCTCCCCTTTATCATCCCCCTGTGATATTTCATTCCCCCCTTTATCATCCCCTGTGATATTTCATTCCCCCTTTATCATCCCCCTTTGCTATTTCATTCTCCCCTTTATCATCCCCCTGTGATATTTCATTCCCCCCTTTATCACCCCCTGTGATATTCCATTCCTCCTTTATCATCACCCTTTGCTATTTCATTCTCCCCTTTATCATCCCCCTGTTAAATTTCATTCCCCCTTTATCATCCCCCTGTGATATTTCACCCCCCCCCCTTTATCATCCCCTGTGATATTTCATTCTCCCCTTTATCATCCCCCTGTGATATTTCATTCCCCCCTTTATCATCCTCCTGTGATATGTCATTCTCCCCTTTATTATCCCCTGTGAATTTTCATTCCCCCCTTTATCATCCCCCTGTGATATTTCAATTTCCCCTTTATCATCCCCCTGTGATATTTCATTCTCCCCTTTATCATCCCCCTGTGATATTTCATTCTCCCCTTTATCACCCCCCTGTGATATTTCATTCTCCCCTTTATCATCCCCCTGTGATATTTCATTCCCCCCTTTATCACCCCCCTGTGATATTTCATCCCCCCCCTTTATCATCCCCTGTGATATTTCATTCTCCCCTTTATCATCCCCCTGTGATATTTCATTCCCCCCTTTATCACCCTCCTGTGATATGTCATTCTCCCCTTTATTATCCCCTGTGAATTTTCATTCCCCCCTTTATCATCCCCCTGTGATATTTCAATTTCCCCTTTATCATCCCCCTGTGATATTTCATTCTCCCCTTTATCATCCCCCTGTGATATTTCATTCTCCCCTTTATCATTCCCCTGTGATATTTCATTCTCCCCTTTATCATCCCCCTGTGATATTTCATTCCCCCCTTTATCATCCCCCTGTGATATTTCATTCCCCCTTTATCACCCCCTGTGATATGTCATTCTCCCCTTTATCACCCCCTGTGCCATTTCATTTCCCCCCTTGATCCTCCCCTGTGCCTATGTATCCCCTCCCCTTGACCAACCTCTGGGCCACATAATTACCCCCCCCCCCCCCGATCACCATCATGCCAATTCAATTCCCCCTCCCTTTCTCACCCCCTGTGCCACATCATCCCCCTTGTCCTCCTCCCTCTGATCCCCGGTGTGCCATTTAATTTCTATCCAGGCTCACATGCATTTGGTGTCTTGGCGGACCTGATAGCGGTGACGTCTGCATATGGCACTGATGAACGACATCCTCCCGCTGCGTTCCTTTGTGCTCATTGATTTAACGGCTGATGACCGGACAGTCCCTCGACACACCTAGGGACTTCCACCAACACACTGGTGCGGTGCCGCTCCTAGTTTGGAAAGCCCTGATCTACACAAACCATTGTGTGACATTTAATTGAATTTGAATGCAGATATGGAGTCTGTAAGATTTTTTTTTCTACCATTTTGCTTCTTTAGGTCACGGTATATTTTTGAAGGAGGGTATGGATTTCCGCTGAGATATTCGAGATTGTCTGCGCTATCTCCAGTCCCATAGGGGAAATATGTGCCGGAGAACATTGTTTGAAACAACAATCTCTACAGGAAACTAAGGAATTCGAGAAGAAAAAAACAAAAAAAAAACAAAAAAAAAAAACAACAAAACTTCCTTTGCGGATACTTAACTTGTGCCAAATGGCGTGCATTTACATCTATGAATATTACACGAAATCCTCCGGCGCTCGGCTTTTTTTTTTTTAATGAGTTCTTTTTTCTTTTAACTGCTGGAAACTGGAGATTGCAGTGGATTATTATTTCTGGCCTGGTCACAGAGGAAAACATGTGAGGAAAGACGTTATTCAAGAAGATACGGGCTTGTTGTTCTTAGATAGTTTTTTTTTTTCTTCTACTGGAGATAATGCTCGAGTCTTTTTTCCACGCCAAGTAAAATATAAACCTATAAAATCAGATGGGACAGTTCAAACATTCCTCTCCCTTCCTGCTAGTCTCAGCATCTCCACTCCTTTCCAGTGACTCATATGAAGTGAATTTGTTATTTTTATCAGGCTGAGATATTGCATAACTTCCTTTTACTGGAGAGGGCCGAGCTCGGAGCTCCTCTTTAGCTCTCTCCTGTGCTGAACTTTCTTGGCCGATAGGCACGTCACAGGTAGTGGGATGTAGACAGCTGCTAATCTCTTGGAAAAGCAAAAGAATGCGTTCCAGTTTCTCGGCTGCCAGTCTATGCTTGCTCTAGCTGACGGCGGTGCCAAATCACTGGAAATATGAAAATACTGCGAGACTATAAAACTGGTATGGAAGAACAAATATCGATTTGGTCTCCCGGTGCGCTGGAAACGCATATGACATGCCGGCTGCCAAAGCGGATGGTTAACTGTTGCAATGGCGGACAGAATTGTGAAGCTGTATTAGGCCCACATTGGCAGTACCATGCCAGGGCATATGGACCATGGGGCCCTGGGATAGAGCGGGCCCTGTCCAGGTTGGTCCCATTCCTTTTCCAAGAAACTGCATTGTCAGCAACTTAAAGGGGTGGCCCAGTACAGGAGGTGTTACCCCGTACTCCTGCTGTCCTGTCAGGCAGCCTCCTTCAGTGTCCCCAGGGCCCCCTGCATTAGTTTCCGAATTGTAAATAGGTTGTACTGTATAAAATGTGTTATCACTTTAAGAGTTATACCATGTGATATACCATGTGCTTGTTACCCAGGTGGTACCAGTGACCAGGTGATCCCAGGGGTGACCTATGGGCTCCCTGCTAGTCTCCCCATACAAGTCCTGGGTGGAGCTATCTCTCTATCTTTGGAGATAAATCTTTGTTGAGGTCGGTCGTGCCTCGTGTGTCTGTCCAGAGTGTTGGAGGCCTCAAAGTCCAGTCCTGCAGCCACCATCAAGTCAAGTAACTAAAGTCACAGCTTTATGAGTCAAGTCAGTCCCTGTCATCTGTCAAGTCAGCATGGTCTGCATTCAATTGTCCAGTCCTACTACAAGTCCCAGCAAGCCCTTAAGGTCTCTGCGTCACTGGTCACCTGCTTGGGCCCTGGCTGAACTGTATAGACTTTACCATCTGTCTACCCTCAGTAAAGCTACCGTTGTCCGTAACTTGGCGTTGGAGTCTTTATTGCCCCCGTGCCTAGCCCAGGATCCAGCGGTATACCTTCGGATGGTTTTAGGCTAAACTATGCCCTGGCGTCACGAATTCAAGGGGTTAATGCCATCTGCCCCTAGGGTAACAACATCTGCCCTCATCACACGCTGCTACCACAACTGGTGCCAGAAAGTTAAACAGATTTGTAAATTACTTCTATTTAAAAATCTTAATCCTTCCAGTACTTATCAGCGTCTGTATGCTCCACAGGAAGTTCTTTTCTTTTTGAATTTCCTTTATATCTGACCACAGTGCTCTCTGCTGACAACTCTGTCCATTTTAGGAACTGTCTGGAGCAGGATAGGTTTCCTATGGGGGCTTGCTCCTGCTCTGGACAGTTCCTAAAATGGACAGAGGTGTCAGCAGAGAGCACTGTGGTCAGACAGAAAGGAAATTTAATACGAAAAGAACTTCCTGTGGAACATACAGCAGCTTTGGCTGTCCGGGCATGCTGGGAGTTGTAGTTTTGCAACAGCTGGAGGCACACAGGTTGGAAAACATTGTGACAAGTAATGGGTTAACATTTTTAAATAGAATTAATTTACAAATCTGTTTAACTTTCTGGCACCAGTTGATTTAAAACATTTTTTTCCAGTGGAGTACCCCTTTAATTGAGGGCGGTATTGACCAATGGGTCATGGAAAGATCTCTCCTGGCAAAATCATACACCATAATAGGGGGCCCACTTCCAATATTTTCTATGGGGCCCAACTATCTTCTATATACACTACCGGTGTCATGTATTCCTTAGTACAGTGTTTCCCAACCAGTGTGCCTCCAGCTGTTGCAAAAGTACAACTCCCAGCATGCCTAGGCAGCTTTCAGCTGTCCTGGCATGCTGGAAGTTGTACTTTTGCAACAGCTGGAGGCCCACTGGTTAGGAAACACTGTTGTAGAGGGTCGAAGCAGAAGGACGCTTATTGTCAGGGGTCCCTTCTAACAAGTAGGAATTGCCCCCCCCCCCTTTAATGTATTACAGTGGATGAAATGAGTATTGAACACGTCACCATTTTTCTCACTGAATACTCTTTCTTTGAGACAACGGTACCTGCTAATTCCAGGTCTTTTTGAAGCTCTCCAAAAGTGTCCTTGGCTCTTGGACAACTCTTCTGATTATTCCTTTCACTCCTCTGTGAGGAGCACCTGCTCGAGGCAAATTTATGGTGAAATGATTGTCTTTCCACTTCTGTATTATGTCCCCAACAGTGCTCACTGGGACATTCAGAAGCTTAAAAATGCGCCTGTAACCAATGCCATTGTTATGTTTTGCTACAATTAGGTTGCAAAGGTCTGAGTACAGCTCTTTGCTTTTCCCCATCATGAGATGGGTCTTGTGTGACACCTTGGCAATGAGACCTTAATGTAGCCATCAGTCGGGACCGAACCAACTGATATGAATTTGCACGGAGAAGGGGCAAGATTGCTTTTCTATTACTGATAGATTTCAGCTGTTGTCTAGGATTTCCAGGCCTTTTTGCACCTCCCTTTCTTCATGTGTTTAATACTTTTTCCCAGAGTCATTTCACATTATTACACATATCTTAAAGGACAACTGTAGTGGAACACTTTTATATATTCCTGTGCCTCAAAAAGATCTCTCCTGGCAAAATCATACACCATAATAGGGGGCCCATTTCCAATATTTTCTATGGGGCCCAACTATCTTCAATATACACTACTGTGCCATGTATTCCTTAGTACAGTGTTTCCCAACCAGTGTGCCTCCAGCTGTTGCAAAAGTACAACTCCCAGCATGCCTAGGCAGCTTTCAGCTGTCCTGGCATGCTGGGAGTTGTACTTTTGCAACAACTGGAGGCCCACTGGTTAGGAAACACTGTAGGGTCGAAGCAGAAGGACGCTTATTGTCAGGGGTCCCTTCTAACAAGTAAGAATTAAACAAAATAAACTTATACATACCTTCCTATGAGCCCCCATTGGTCCGGCACAGGCCCCACGGTACGGCAGTGCTGACCTCATTCCACTTCCTGGGGACGGGGACGCCGCAGAGCCATCAGCGTATCACCGGCCTCAGCGATGTCCCGCCCCGGCCTGTGATAGGCTGAGCCCACTGTCATGTGAGGAGCTCTGGCCGGCTTCTTACATGACAGCCCCCTCAGCCTATCACAGGCCGGGGCGGGACATCGCTGAGGCCGGTGATACGCCGATGGCTCTGCGACGTCCCCGTCCCCAGGAAGTGGAATGAGGTCAGCACTGCCGGACCGTGAGGCCTGTGCTGGACCAATGGGGGCTCGTAGGAAGGTATGTATAAGTTTATTTTGTTTGTTTTTGAGGCCCGGGCACGGGAATATATAAAAGTGTTCCACTACAGTTGTCCTTTAATTTCTTATTTGTTTTGGTTTCTTTGTACGATGGATTACTTGGTTTGTTACCAACATCTTGGGAACATTTCATGCCAATAGCACCTTTGAAAATAGGTGGAAATATTTAGGGATAAAAATAGTGACGTGTTTAATACTTATTTCACCTGCTGTATATACTTTTTATTAATTCGATTTTATGGGGAGCTCCCCTTTATTATGTACCTCCACACCCAGGATACAGACATGGCGGTCAGATTTGATATGTGGATGCAGTCTTCTCCCTGAGGCTCCTTACATCATACCCTTTGTCTTTCTGGCATCCTTACACCTCCTACCAACCTACAGATGCCATAAACCTTATATAACCCTTATTACATAGTTCATAAGGTTGAAAAAAGACCAGAGTCCATCAAGTTCAACCTATATCCCCAATGGGCCCCTACTGAGTTGATCCAGAGGAAGGCAAAAAACCCTCATACTAGTATGGCAATCAGAATAGATCCCTGTGTGGCGTGGGGGGGGGGGGGGGGGGGGAGGGGTGCAATGCAGGGCAGATGTTGTAACCCTGGGGGCAGATGTCATTAACCCCTTCCTGTCGTGACGCCAGGGCGTGGTTTAGCCTTTATCACCCGAAGGTAATACCGCTGGTCCTGGGCTAGGCACCGACGCCAAGTTACGGACAACGGTAGCTTTACTGAGGGTAGACAGATGATACAGTCTATGCAGTACGGCCAATATCCCAAGGAGGTGACCAGTGACACAGGGGGACCTCGCAGGCTTGCTGGGACTTGCAGTATGTAGAGACACTTTAGTGCAGGCCAAGTTGACTATATAGAAGACTTGACTTGACTGACTTGACAATTGACATGAAGATGACTTGAGATGACTTTGTGGCTGCAGACTTTAGGCTTGAGGCCTCCAATGCTCTGGACACACTGAGACGACTGCACTGGACCTCAGCAGGAGCAGGAATGCTGCATGATGGAGATTGTAGCTCCACCCCTGGTTTTATAGGGATGTCTAGCAAAAAGCCCATAGGTCACTTGAGGGGTCACCTGGTCACTAGTGCCTCCTGGGTAACAAGCACAGTCACAGTAATTAAAGAATACTTTTAACATATAACATATGTACATAGGGGATAACACTGCAGGGGCCCCTGGGGACATAAAGGGACTCTGCTTGACAGGGCAGGAGAAGGGTACGGGGAAACACCATCCCGTACTGGGCCACCACACCTGGATCAACCTTCTGTCCTCATAGATCTAGAATCCATAACCTGTAATGTTATGTTTGATTGTCTCTCTGGGTAGAATCCAAGTCAGTTTTGTCAGTGGATCACATATCAAACATACATTTCAGGCCCGGAAGCTAAAAGTTTAATTATATTTCTTGGAATTCCGTGTTCCCCCAGTGTTACCTGCCAAGAGAGACAACACTTCAAGCAATGGAGGCCATTGTTACGTAATGCGGGGGCTTGTTTGAACGCTACGTGTTGTCTGACAAACACGAGGTAGAAGGGAGCACAGTGTATTCTTTCACTGTTGAGTCATTCTGCTACTTGCAGTAAAATACGGCTTCTTCAGAGTGTAAAACCGCAGGCTTTTAATGCACTGGTCATAGTAAAAGGGGAAAAATTCCAGTAAAAACAAAGGAGGCCTTATATGTTTCCAATACAATGAACAAATCGGGCTGATGAACTTTCCTCTGCACTTAAAGGTATACTCCTCCAATGATGATAAGGCTGGATTCACATAACATAAACATTTTGGGATATATTCTATTTTCTGTGCATTTTTGCCAATAATTGGCATGTAAAAGAAAATATGTGCCAAACCCATCCTAAGCTGCAATCAGTTATATAACAGTTTAAGGGTCTATTCGCACATACAGTATTCTGTGCAGATTTGATGCGCAGAATTTTCTGCTGCAGATTTCAATGTAAACTGAACACAGCTTGAAATCCTGCGCATCAAATCTGCGCAGAATACTGTACGTGTGAATAGACCCTAAATGGAACCTGATGAAGGTCAACTTGTACGTGTCGGGGGTTTCCATCTGCAGGTGAGAGAACAATGTGTACTGCATATTGTAGTGCTTCCCAACCTGGGGTACAAGTTCCCCCAGGGGTACTTAGCAGTTCTCCAGGGGGCACTTGAAAAAAAATCAGTAATGGCGGCCGCAGCCACTGATCACTGCTTCTAAAGTGGCCAGGGCCATGGATCTTTGTGGGCTGACAACACTGCACTGAGAAGTGGAGCAGGAGGACAGCAGAGGAAAAGCTTGGGCACCGGGCTGCTATGGGCAGTAACTACCATTAGCTTTGGTGCTTCACTGCTCCTGCGGACCTGGAACCTACTGCTGTGAGCCATAGCAAAAGGTCCCCAGACCAGAGGAGCAGTGGAGCATCAAAGCAGCACAATATGAGGGCCTACAACTATATTTGGGGGCCTAACTACTTCATGGGGACACAAAGAGGGAACTATTACTGTGTGGGGCAATACACATGGGGAGTTTGTAAAGAGGCGGATACTGTACTGAATAAAGATTAAAGTGTTTGTTTGGCCAGTTCTGTGGAAACAAGTGTGGTGCCTTGTGGGTGTGAATGGTGATCGGGAAGTTGCTGTGCAGGTTATAAAGGGTGCTGTTAACCCTTGTCAGTCGTGACGCCAGGGTGAGGGTTAAATGCTGTATGGTTTGGCCTATCGCCACCCTTCCCAAGGATGATAGGTGCTTGCAGAATAAAGTATTGTCCACAACCAGAGCTTCGCTGAAAACTTGCGTAAAATTTACTGAAGATTTTCTGTAACATGCGAACATACAAACAGTCTTTGTAACAGAGTCTATGAACAGCTTAGCTTAGATTGACCATTGGTTGGGACTTTTAGTAAGTTCTTTAGCTTGTTGGGATTTAGTATGCGCAGATCCGCTGGATTTAGGGATATATTTAGGTCCAGGGTCCTTGCCAATAATTGCAGGGAATTTAGAAGAACTCACTGTGTAATTCAGCCGAGGCCGCAAGGCTTTGGCCCAGTAATTGTCGTTGAAAGTTGCGGAGGTCCTACCTCATTCAGTGACAGCAACCCAAGAGAGAGAATAATGGCCGCAGCTCCCTTATATGGGCAGGGGCTGGCCGTTTTAGGATTGGTCCACGCCATCTGTTAATCAACTTCACAAAGCATGGTGGGTATCACATGTCCTATGAACCTCCAAAGGTCCTTTTCAACTACCATAGAGACTAGAGCCTCTTCACGTGACCCGCAGGTCCTGCGACACAAGCGCAAGGTAAGTACACTTTCTATATACATTTATTTACATTTACCTGAGTAATATATAAATTATTTAAGGGGTGACTAGGGGAAGACTAGACCTGAGGACCCTACGGTTCCTAGGAACTCTGACTTTGGGGACCCCTACCAAGGTACTGTATGTAATACGGTACCGGGACACCACACAAGTCTTGGCTGGGAGAAATCTCAATGGCGGACTAGGTCAGATAGTGAAGAAAAAGAAACGTAAACAACTCTGAACAGAGAAAATGTCACCTGTGACTCGTGGGACTGGGATGTTAGGGAGAGGAGCGGGGCCTGGGGAGAGGATATGGAGTAAAGTAAAGCGTATGAATTATACTTTGTCAATTACAAAAGTGTCTCTAATATGGGGGTACAATTTTTGGGAATGGGGTCTCAAGGGGTACCCAGGCAAAAAAAAGGTTGGGGACCACTTGCATAATGTATTCCTACACGGAGATAAGTAGTGCCAGAATTAAGTGACCACTACTTATCTCCATCTCCTTATTGAAATGTACATGCATGCTTGGTCAATCTGAATGTACATGTTAATGTGGTAGGAGGTAAACAGTCATAAGCTATTTTGTGTATGACCAGCTTTAAAGGGGTTGTCCAGAATCTACAGCCTGCCCTCACTATGTTTGAAATACTCCTATGGGGACCAGTCATTGAGACTGTAAGTTTTGTGATGCACATGAGACGCACATGAGAATGCTGTATCTGTCCAGGCAGTATGGTGGTTCAGTGGTTAAAACTATTGCCTTGCAGTACTGGAATCCTGGGTCGTGGCATAACTTTATCTGTCATCAGTGTCACCTGCACTAACCTGTGCAGGTAACACTGATGACAACAGTACTTACCTTTTCCCGTTCCGTGCTGTCGTTATCCAGTAATCCTCATCGGTATCTTCAGCTCTGGGCCGACTGGGCATGAGCAGAGCTTAGTGACATCACTGCTGCTGTTCTCTGTTGGGTCAAGCTGCAAGCAAACAGCAGTGGTGACATCACTAAGCTCCGCCCATGCTGAAGGTACCAAAGAGGATTGCTGGAGAATGACAGCACGGAATGGGACAAGTAAGTACCGTTGCCATCAATGTCACCTGCACTATCTTTCTATACCAACAGGTTAGTGCAGGTGACACTGATGACAGATTATTTTAAAGGGGGTGTAGACATAGCAGTCACACCGGGGCCCAGATGCCCCATAGGACTCTTTCTATATAAAAAAAAATGATGGTCTTCGCAATGACAGATAGGGGCCCTGGAAAAAATTCTGCACTGGGCCCAGGAGCCTTAAAGGAAATTTCTGGCAAAAATGTACTTATCCCCTATCCGCAGCCTTTGGCCTTCCAGGCATGCTGGGAGTTATAGTTTTGCAACAGCTGAAGGCACCCTGGTTGGGAAACACTACAATGAATGAAGGGTGGCTCAGTAGTTATCATCTCTCTACAATACTGCAGAATATGTCAGTTCTATATAAAGTAATAAAATGTATTAAAAATGAATAAAACTAATACAAGCTCTCCAGATAAATAGTGGAAAACTAGTGATAAATCAGTCTCAACAAGAAGGCCGTCCCCTTTACACAGACCACAACGTTGTCGGAGAAGGTTTCAGCTAACTTTAATACATGTGACTAAAGGCAAATATTATTATTTTTCCTAATGAAACTACTAGAGATGAGCGACCTTACAGTAAATTCGATTCGTCACGAACTTCTCGGCTCGGCAGTTGATGACTTTTCCTGCATAAATGAGTTCAGCTTTCAGGTGCTCCCGTGGGCTGGATACATTCCTAGGAGACTCTTTCCTAGGACTGTATCCACCTTTTCCAGCCCACCGGAGCACCGGAAAGCTGAACTAATTTATGCAGGAAAAGTCATCAACTGCCGAGCCGAGAAGTTCGTGACGAATCGAATTTACTGTAAGTTCGCTCATCTCTAGAAACTACATAAATAAAACCCTGTAGTAATTGCCGGCCTGGCGTGTATTTATGAGAGTATTCTGGTTGCTTAGTAACATTTTAGTTTGTTTTTACTAATAAACATGTATCCTGTTTCTTTTTTTGTGTCTGCTTCACAGTGAAGATGGAGCGAAATTATTATAACCCGGCAGATGAGAGAAATGAGGACAGCGACGCTGCCGGTGAGAAGAAGCCGCTTCTACTACATAGATTCTTATTGGCCGCCTGTACAATAGTAGAAATAGTTTGGGGTCGCCTGTGTAGAAGCAGATCTAGGAAGTGGGACTGAGCTATTAAAGGGGTTCTCCGGTGCTTACACATCTTATCCCCTATCCAAAGGATAGGGGATAAGATGCCTGATCGCGGGAGTCCCGCAGCTGGGGACGCCCGTGATCATGCACACGGCACCCCTTTTAATCAGTCCCCGGAGTGTGTTCGCTCCGGGTCTGATTACGGGCGACTACAGGGCCGGCGGCGTGTGACGTCACACCTCCGCCCCCATGTGACGTCATGCTCCACCCCTCAATGCAAGCCTACGGGAGGGGGCGTGATAGCTATCACGCCCCCTCCCGTAGGCTTGCATTGAGGGGTGGAGCGTGACGTCACACGCCGCCAGCCCTGTAGTCACCCGTAATCAGACCCGAAGCGAACACGCTCCGGGGACTGATTAAAAGGGGTGCCATGTGCATGATCCTGGGGGTCCCCAGCGGCGGGACTCCCGCGATCAGGCATCTTATCCCCTATCCTCTGAATAGGGGATAAGATGTGTAAGCACCGGAGAACCCCTTTAAGCACATTAGGTGGACGTTCTGAGAGGAAACAAAATGAACTCCAGGGGCACCATAACAAGTATCTAACAGCAACCTCTACACCCAGAAGCATGGTTTTTACTGTTTTGTGTGATCTGACATTTTTTTATGTACAATAATGAGACAACCACTATGAATGATTGTAAGATTTACTGCATTTACATTAAAATGCAAACTTTAACACAATGTTCCACAGGTTTTCCATTTTAAAGGGGTATTCCAGTTTTTTTTTTGTTTTTTTTTATATTAACTGGCTCCAGAAAGTTAAACAGATTTGTAAATGACTTCTATTAAAAAATCTAAATCTTTCCAGTAGTTATCAGCTGCTGAAGTTGAATTGTTCTTTTCTTTCTGACAACAGTAATCTCTGCTCACACCTCTGCTTGTCTCAGGAACTGTCCGAAGCATTAGAGGTTTTCTATGTGGATTTGTTCCTACTCTGGTCAGTCCCTGAGACAAGCAGAGGTGTCAGCAGAGAGCACTCAAAAAACAACTCAACTTCAGTAGCTGATAGCTACTGGAAGGATTAAGATTTTTTAATAGAAGTCATTTACAAATCTGTTTAACTTTCTGGAGCCAGTTAATAAATATATGTATATACATATATATATATATATATATATATATATATATATATACATATATATATATATATATATATATATATATATATAAAGTTTTTTTTCCTGGAATAGCCCTTTAAGGCATGGTGGCGATTGTAGTTTTGCAACAGCCATAAAGCAACAGGTTTTCAGTGTCAGGGCATGATGGGAGTTGTTGTTTTGTAACTGACATAGAACTACAGGTTTTTTAAAGTCAGGGCATGATGGATGTTGCTGCTTTGCAACAGCCTCAAAGCAACATATTTTCAGTGTCAGGGCATGATGAGAGTTTTAGTTTTGCAACGGCCATAGGGGGAGATTTATCAAAACCTGTGCAGAGGAAGAGTGGTGCAGTTGCCCATAGCAACCAATCAGATTGCTTCTTTCATTTTCCACAGGCCTCTTTAGAGGCCTGTGGAAAATGAAAGAAGCAATCTGATTGGTTGCTATGGGCAACTGCACCACTCTTCCTCTGCACAGGTTTTGATCAATCTCCCCCATAGAGTGTAAATAAAAGGGGGAGAAAGCCACAGGTTTTTCCATCGTCAGGGCATGATAAGAGTTGTAGTTTTGCAACTGCCGGAGAGCGACAGGTTTTCAGTGTCAGGGTATGATGGGAGTTGTAGTTCTGCAAAAGTCAGAGAGCCACATGTGTTTAGTGACAAGGCATGATGAATGTTTTACTTTAGCAATAGTTGGAAAGTGACAGGTTTTCAGTCTCAGAACATACTGGGAGTTGTAGTTCTGCAAAAGTCAGAGAGCCACAGGTGTTCAGTGTCAGGGCATGATGGGAGTTGTATCTTTCCAACAACTAAAGAACCACAGGTATTCACTGTCAATGCAATGATGAAAGTTATAGTTTTAGCCAGAGATGTTTGATGTCCGGGGATAATGGGATTCATAGTTTTGCAACAGCTGAAGAGCCACAGGTATTTACAGTTAGGACATGATGGGAGTTGTAGTTTGGGAACAAGCCATATAGCCACAGGTAAGGGAATACAACTCTAAAATATAGTAGCTGCCAATTTTAAGAAACCGCCTCCAACCATAGGGATTATCATTCAAAGCGCTGACACTCCCTGTAAGACATGTCATCTCCTGGCTAATGGGTCCGCAACACAAAAGATCTCCCTCGGGACATCCAGACATTAACATATTAAAAACCCCACAGAATAGCTAATTTTCTGACAAGACAAGGACATTTTTACATATAAATGTGTCACAGTGATCCCTCTTGTAAGCAAATACGGATTTCAGTGTATTTCAATATAAATCCTGTTGTAGGCAGAAGGTTCATGATCCATCCTGGAAACATTATCTTACACAGAAACAAAGCAATAGGGAACTATCGGGAAGATCTCATCCTCCTATACATTATAGCTGTTTGCTGAATGCTCATTTGGCCAACAGCTGCCTTTTCCTTCCTCACACGCACACACTCAACCTGGCTGAGCATGCATGTATGTGTTCTGAATGGGGAAATAAAAGTCCCCGTCTGTAGGCTCATTGGGAGATGTCAGAACTCTGGCTAGTGCTTGTTGTGCCAAAGACAAGAGCAGAAAATTGTGCCCCCCCCCCCTCAACCCCTCTAACATACAGTCCTATGTAAAAATACATCACCCCCTCCAACATACAGTCCTATGTAAAAATACATCACCCCCTCCAACATACAGTCCTATGTAAAAATACATCACCCACTTCCCTCAGCCTCTCCAACATACAGTCCTATGTAAAAATACATCACCCCCTCCAACATACAGTCCTATGTAAAAATACATCACCCCCTCCAACATACAGTCCTATGTAAAAATACATCACCCCCTCCAACATACAGTCCTATGTAAAAATACATCACCCCCTTCCCTCAACCCCTCCAACATACAGTCCTATGTAAGAATACATCAGCCCCTCCAACATACAGTCCTATGTAAGAATACATCAGCCCCTCCAACCTACAGTCCTATGTAAAAATACATCACGCCCTCCAACCTACAGTCCTATGTAAAAATACATCACCCCCTCCAACATACAGTCCTATGTAAAAATACATCACCCCCTCCAACATACAGTCCTATGTAAAAATACATCACCCACCTCCCTCAGCCCCTCCAACATACAGTCCTATGTAAAAATACATCACACCCTCCAACATACAGTCCTATGTAAAAATACATCACCCACTTCCCTCAGCCCCTCCAACATACAGTCCTATGTAAAAATAGATCAGCCCTTTCCCTTAGCCCCTCCAACATTCAATCCTATGTAAAAATACATCACGCCCTCCAACATACAGTCCTATGTAAGAATACATCACCCTTTCCAACATACAGTCCTATGTAAAAATACATCACCCCCTCCAACATACAGTCCTATGTAAAAATACATCACCCCCTTCCCTCAGCCCCTCCAACATACAGTCCTATGTAAGAATACATCACCCCTCCAACATACAGTCCTATGTAAGAATACATCAGCCCCTCCAACATACAGTCCTATGTAAGAATACATCAGCCCCTCCAACCTACAGTCCTATGTAAAAATACATCACACCCTCCAACATACAGTCCTATGTAAAAATACATCACCCCCTCCAACATACAGTCCTAGGTAAAAATACATCACCCACTTCCCTCAGCCCCTCCAACATACAGTCCTATGTAAAAATACATCACCCCCTCCAACATACAGTCCTATGTAAGAATACATCACACCCTCCAACATACAGTCCTATGTAAAAATACATCACCCACTTCCCTTAGCCCCTCCAACATTCAATCCTATGTAAAAATACATCACGCCCTCCAATATACAGTCCTATGTAAGAATACATCACCATCTCCAACATACAGTCCTATGTAAAAATACATCACCCCCTCCAACATACAGTCCTATGTAAAAATACATCACCCCCTTCCCTCAGCCCCTCCAACATACAGTCCTATGTAAGAATACATCAGCCCCTCCAACATACAGTCCTATGTAAGAATACATCAGCCCCTCCAACCTACAGTCCTATGTAAAAATACATCACGCCCTCTAACATACAGTCCTATGTAAAAATACATCACCCTCTCCAACATACAGTCCTATGTAAATATACATCACCCCCTCCAAAATACAGTCCTATGTAAAAATACATCACCCCCTTCCCTCAGCCCCTCCAACATACAGTCCTATGTAAGAATACATCAGCCCCTCCAACCTACAGTCCTATGTAAAAATACATCACGCCCTCCAACATACAGTCCTATGTAAAAATACATCACCCTCTCCAACATACAGTCCTATGTAAATATACATCACCCCCTCCAACATACAGTCCTATGTAAAAATACATCACCCCCTTCCCTCAGCCCCTCCAACATACAGTCCTATGTAAGAATACATCACCCCTCCAACATACAGTCCTATGTAAGAATACATCAGCCCCTCCAACCTACAGTCCTATGTAAAAATACATCACCCCCTCCAAAATATAGTCCTATGTAAAAATACATGACCCTCTCCAAAATACAATCCTATGTAAAAATACATTACCCGCTCCAACATACAGTCCTATGTAAAAATACATGACCCTCCCCAAAATACAGTCCTATGTAAAAATACATCACCCCCTCCAACATACAGTCCTATGTAAAAATATATCACCCCCTTAAATATACAGTCCTATATATAAAAAAAAAAATCACCCCCTCTCTTCAGCCCCTACAACATACAGTTCTATATACATCACCCCATCCAACCTACAGTCCCATGTAAAAATACCTCACCCCCCCCAACATACAGTCTTATGCAAAAATACATCACCCCCTCACGCATATCAGACATACAGTCCTAATATACACTACCCCCTCGCTTCAGCCCCTACAACATACAGTCCTATACATCACCCCCTCCAACATATAGGGGGGGGGGGATTAATCAAAATCTGTGCTGAGGAAAGGTTGATCCAGTTGCCCATGGCAACCAATCAGATCGCTTCTTTCATTTTTCAGAGGCCTTTTACATCTCCCCCATAATCCTATGTAAAAAATACCTCAACCCCTCTAACATACAGTCCTATGTAAATAATACATCTCCTCCTCTAACATACAGTCCTATGTAAATAATACATCTCCTCCGACATACAGTCCTATGTAAATAATACATCTCCTCCTCCGACATACAGTCCTATGTAAATAATACATCTCCTCCTCCGACATACAGTCCTATGTAAATAATACATCTCCTCCTCCGACATACAGTCCTATGTAAATAATACATCTCCTCCTCCGACATACAGTCCTATGTAAATAATACATCTCCTCCTCTGACATACAGTCCTATGTAAAAACACAGCATCCAAGTCTGCACCTGTTGCAGTGTGGCAAAGATTTCCTTTTTTTTTTGCGCAAAACATTTGTCAATTTTTGCTGCTCTGCACCAGACTCGCCAAATTGACAGGGCTTCACGAATTTACTATTCTTTTCGCCTGATCTATGTGCCTGACCAGCGATATGTGTGAACTGGCCCTTTTGCTGCCACAGGGGCGGACCTCAGATGTGCTCTGGTAAATGAGGCTAAGCTGCAATACCACACACAGCCTGTGGACAATAGTGGCGCTGTTTTTAAACAAGAAGAAACAGACCTCTGTTCTATTCTGCTTTGAGAGTGGATTAGGTCCATCTCCTGGAATACTGTTGGGGTATACGGACGCCACTTGTCTTCATGACACGGCCCCTGTACAATAATAGGCAATTACAGGCTCCATTTATAACAATTAATTACAGGTTTTGTTTAATTCAAAGTTATAATAAAACTTCTGATGAATTGGTACAATTATTGGGCAAAATATGAGTCACCAGGAGGAAAAATAGCAGACATTAGTCATTCATCGGAAGACGATCACCATGGTAACACAATACTTTCAATTTCAGTTCTGGAGACAATTGATACCACATAGAACCCCTGAGGTTTAGTCTTTCATACTCTATGTCAGTGTTTCCTAAACTGGTTGCCTCCAGCTGTTGCAAAACTACAACTCCCAGCATGCCCGGACAGCCGTTGGCTGTCCGGGCATGCTGGGAGTTGTAGTTTTGCAACAGCTGGAGGCACCCTAGTTTGGGAAACACTGACATAGAGTTATCAAAGATTAATCTGCATCTGTTGGTTGAAAGAAAATAATAAAATTGTGAATTTCATCCCCTTTGAACCTGTTATCTAGATTTAGGTACATGTTACACTATTATAGGACTTCGACTATAGGACTGTCTATTCGCAAAAACTTTAAGGCTAACTTCACACGGCATAAAATCTACGGCTGGATTTTCCAGGAAAAAAAATTGATGCTTTTTTTCTTTTCTTCCCATTTTATGGCTAAAAAATAAATTTAAAGTTGTGAACCTAGCCTTAGGCTGACCTTAGTCCTACATCTGAGAAGGCATGCAATGTCTGATGAGAAACGCGTAATACTGTACCCAATAAACCTTTGTTAGAAAAGTACTACTGCTGGCATTGCCATATGCCATACCAGGGGTCAAGTCATTGTAAAAAAAAAATGAGGGCACTCACCCAAGATTTCCACTTAAAGGAGTACTCCGCTGCTCAGCGTTTGGAACAAACTTCTGAACGTTGGAGCCGGCGCCGGGAGCCCCCTCAATACAAGTCTATGGGAGGGGGGCGTGACAGCCGACACGCCCCCTCCCATAGACTTGCATTGAGGGGGCGTGACGTCATGAGGGGGGGGGGCAGGGCTATGACGTCACGAGCTCCCGGCGCAGGCTCCAGCGTTCGAAACAGTTTGTTCCTTTAAGGACTGAACCTGCAGGACTCCTGCTAATGAGAACAGTGTTTTGCCTGTGGAAAAAGTGCAGGAACTCAGTTCCCACGTGTTCCTGCAGGACTTTAGCCCTGTGCTATATACGCTCTTTATACTCCTTGGGCATTGTGTCAGTCCTTTGTGAGTGCACCCATTATTATGAAAGAAGATGTCTCTCCTCCAATCTCCCTCCCTATAATCACCATACCAATTGTCTTCCGTGGTCCGCTGTAGATCTCCGCTCACCCGCCTTGGATGTCATGTCGACTTCCCCCCTGAGGTCACCACTGTGGGTAGTGACTGAATGCAATGGTCACATGTCATGATTGACATGACCTCACTGGAGCCGGATGGGAAATCATGGGGTTGGAAAATCCTATTTAAAGGGGTACTCCGGTGAAAACCTTTTTTCTTTTAAATCAACTGGTGGCAGAAAGTTAAACATATTTGTAAATTACTTCTATTAAAAAAATCTTAAACCTTCCAGTACTTATTAGCTGCTGAATGCTACAGAAGAAATTCCTTTCTTTTTGGAACACTGATGACATCACGAGCACAGTGCTCTCTGCTGACATCTCTGTCCATTTTAGCAACCATGCATAGCAGATGTATGCTAAGGGCAGCATGGAGGCTCAGTGGTTAGCACTGCTGCCTTGCATTGCTGGGGACTTGGGTTCAAATTCCACTAAGGACAACAATAAATTAAGCGTTATTATTATTATTATAACATCAGCAGAGAGAACTGTGCTCATGATGTCATCAGAGAGCATTCCAAAAAGAAAAGAATTTCCTCTGTAGTATTCAGCAGCTAATAAGTACAGGAAGGATTAAGATTTTTTAATAGAAGTAATTTACAAATATGTTTAACTTTCTGCCACCAGTTGATTTAAAAGAAAAAAGGTTTTCACCGGAGTACCCCTTTAAGGGTACGTTCACACGGGCAGATTTTTTTGCGGGTTTTCCACTGCGTATTTGAAAGGGGGCTGGGCTCTTCTCGGCTGTCCGCAGCATATTTTCCGCGGTGGAATTTACGCTGCGGAAAATCCGCTGCAAGCCCCATTGAAGTCAGTAGGGACTGCGGCGGATTTTCCGCAGCGTAAATTGCATCGCGGAAAATCTGCTGCGGACAGCCGAGAAGAGCCCGCCCACTTTCAAATACGCAGTGGAAAACCCGCCAAAAAAATTTGCTCGTGTGAACGTACCCTAAGAAGGACCTATCCATAAGAAATGGTTATCAGTAAGGATGGGCGAATCTCCTGAGGTTAGTTTTGGGAGGTTTCACCCACATTGGGACCTATAATAAGTTTTTAAATTAGGATTCGCCCCCACACTACCCCTGACTCGATTGGTAGCTGAGAGTGCAGGGAAAAACTATGAAAGGGACAGTAATGCAACCACGTCACAATAAATTTGTTCCCTTCCAAAAAAAAAAAAAGTTTTCTTACCTGGTAAGGCTAAGTTTCCACTAGTTTTTGTTTCTCTGGCAGTTTTTGGATATCTGCCACTGCAGTTTTTGAGCCAAATCCAGAAATGTATTCAAATGTATTCAAAAGGAATAGGACATATAAAGGAGTGTATTCTCCTCCCTTATGGATCCACTTCTGACTTTGGCTCAAAAACTGCACTGGCAGATATCCAAAAACTGCCAGAAAAAAAACCAAGTGGAAACCTAGCCTAAGGGTGCGTTCACACGCTCTTTGTTTTTGCGGGTTTTCCGCAGCGTATTTGAAAGGGGCGGGCTCTTCTTGGCTGTCCATAGCAGATTGTCCGTTGAAGTCAGTAGGGACTGCGGCGGATTTTCCACAGCGTAAATTCCGCCGCAGACAATCTGCTATGGACAGCCAAGAAGAGCCCGCCCCTTTCAAATACGCTGCGGAAAACCCGCAAAAACAAAGAGCGTGTGAACGCACCCTATGGTTCCATTCACACCATAATTTGAGCCTACGGCAGCTGAATTTGGCAGAATTTAAATCCGGCTGCTGCCATATCCCCGCCCGACTCACGCCACACCTTGTTCATTTCAATGAGCCCAGTGGAGTCAGACAGTGACCCCGGTCGGATCATTTTTGGACCCTATCAGTTTTTGTTTCCAGGCTGAAAGCAGGGGTCTGCTGTGGTTCCAGTCTGGCAACAAAAACTGATACGGTCCAAAAATTTGCCGACCGGGGTCACTAGATAACTCTGTTGGGCTCATTGAAATGAATGTGGTGCGGCGGGGATACATGGCAGCAGTAAAGGAGAACTACAGCCAAAATGAACTCATCCCCTTGTCACAGGATAGGGGATAAGTAGCTGAGCTTCAGGGTGGGGGAGTCCCTGACTGTCTCAGTGAGGAGCGCGTACTTCATTCATTTCTATGGGGCTGTATTGGGGTCTCTACGGAGCGCTCATAGAAATGAATGGAGCCCGTGCCGTCCCAGTGGTCAGACCCCCCGTGATCAGCTACTTATTCCCTATTCTGTTCCCCTTTAAATGCATCCATTTCTTCCATATTGTCCCCTTTAAAGGGGTACTCCGGTGGAAAACATTTTTTTTAATCAACTGGTGCCAGAAAGTTAAACAGATTTGTAAATGACTTCTATTAAAAAATCTTTACCCTACCATTACTTTTTAGTAGCTGTATGCTACAGAGGAAATTCTTTTCTTTTTGAACTTCTTTTTTTGTCTTGTCCGGAGTGCTCTCTGCTGACACCTGATGCCCTTATCAGGAACTGTCCAGAGCAGGAGAAAATCCCCATTGCAAACCTATGCTGCTCTGGACAGTTCCTGACACGGACAGAGGTGTCAGCAGAGAGCACTGTGGACAAGACAAAAAAAAAGAAATTTAAAAAGAAAAGAATTTTCTCTGTAGCATACAGCTGTTACACAGTACTGGAAGGGTAAAGATTTTTTAAATAGAAGTCAGTTATAAATCTGTTTAACTTTCTGGCACCGGGTGATTTAATGAAAAAAAAATGTTTTCCACCGGAGTACCCCTTTAAATTCTCCTGCCGGATCTGGCTGCCTTATGCCCAAATTGTGGAATGAATGCACCCTAATAGGTCTTCTTCAGACTGTGTGGCTCCATTCCATACATATATATTTATTATAATAATAATAGTATTTCTTTATTTATATAGCACCAGCATATGCCGTAGCGCTTTACAGAGCATGTCATTACTATCAAAGGGGTACTCCGGTGGAAAACTTTACCTGTGCCAGAAAGTTAAACAGATTTGTAAATAACTTCTATAAAAAAAATCTTCATCCTTCCAGTACTTATTAGCTGCTGAATACTACAAAGGAAATTATTTTCTTTTTGGAACACAGAGCTCTCTGCTGACCTCATGAGCACAGTGCTCTCTGCTGACATATCTGTCAAGATCAGCATATGTTTGCTAAGGGGATTTTCTCATACTTTGGACAGTTCTTAAAATGGACAGAGGTGTCATCAGAGAGCACTGTGCTTGTCATGTCAGCAGAGAGCTCTGTGTTCCAAAAAGAAAATAATTTCCTCTGGAGTATTCAGCAGCTAATATGCACTGGAAGGATTAAGATGTTTTAATAAAATAATTTACAAATCTGTTTAACTTTCTGTCACCAGTCGATAAAAAAAAAAAAAAAAAAAAAAAAGTTTTCCGCCGGAGTACCCCTTTAAAGTAATAGTACAGAAAAATAGTACAGAATCCCATAGACCAGTGTTTCCCAACCAGGGTGCCTCCAGCTGCTGCAAAACTACAACTCCCAGCATGCCCGGACAGCCAATGGCTGTCCGGGAATGCTGGGAGTTGTAGTTTTGCAACAGCTGGAGGCACCCTGGTTGGGAAACACTGCCATAGAGAATCCTTAGAACAATACAACAGTCTTCCCACCTGCAGAGATAATAATGCAATGTTTTCCTATACAGCAGATGATAACCTGGCCTTCTGGAAATACCCCAGTTAGGCTGGGTTCACACCACGTTTTGTTAAATACGGTTCCCGTATACGGCTGGGAGGAGGGGTGGGCGGGGCTTAATCGCGGCGCCCGCACTCAGCCGTATTCGGGAACCGTATTTAATGTATGTCAAAAACGTGGTCGACCGCGTTTTTGCCTACGGTTGGGAAACCGCATACGGCCAAAAACGAAACCGACCGGAGGCTGCGGTTCACTCCGGTCGGCTCATAGACATGCATTAAATACAGTTGCCGAATACGGCTGAGTGCGGGCGCCGTAGTTAACAAAACGTGGTGTGAACCCAGCCTTAGGCTGGGTTCACACCACGTTTTTGCAATACAGTTCCTGTATCAGGATTTTTGATTAAAAAAAAGGATTCCTCAAAACCTGACTAAACAGTATCAAAACGTGTGTACACATTTGTATCTGGATATGGTTGAAAACCTTATGATGATGTCCGGTTGCATCCGTTTTTTAAGAAAAAAACGTATACATTTTTAACGTTTCACTCAGTTATGAATAAAGTTTCACTTGTTTGATTAAAATTCCAAGAAAAAAAAACTGTGCAAAGTCAAAAACCTTATGGTGAGAACCGGATGGAACCGTACGCACTTACAGTTCTGTACAGTTCCCATTGACTCCCATTTAAAAAAAAAACATATGCGGTTTAAGGGTACATTCACACAGGCGGATTTTTTTTGCGGGTTTTCTGCTGCGTATTTGAAAGTGGGCAGGCTCTTCTCGGCTGTCCGCAGCAGATTTTCCGACGCGGATTTTCCGCAGCGTAAATTCCACCGCAGAAAATCTGCTGCGGCCAGCTGAGAAGAGCCCGCCCACTTTCAAATACGCAGCTAAAAACCCGCAAAAAAAATTTGCTCGTGTGAACGTACCCTTATACGGTTTTTCACCCGGACCAAAAACTGTGGTGAAAAAAGGCCACGGTTTTCTGTCCCGGAAAAAAGAAGAAGTAAAAAACCGTATGGTTTGAAAAGCGGAGACAACCGTATACATTACGGTGCATACAGCTTTGAATGGGAAGCCTGTGGGCACGGTTTTCTGTACGGTTTAATACGTTTAAAAAAAAATTGAAACCGTATGCCGAAACTGTATAGCAAAATCGTGGTGTGAACCCACCGTAACACCAGTACCCTGGGAAAGTACAGTATTCTCACATCTCTTTGAGCGACCTGTTCTGTCACCAGTCTCGACCCGAGATACAAAGGTAATAATTGACTAATTCTTATTTTACACATGAATACAGATTGTCTGGACATAGTTGCAGACACTAGTGGAAGTTATTAGCAGGTGAGTAATGATGACTTTCTAAAATAAGGTCATTTTCTATTGTGTAAGGAGATGTTGTACATTAGGTTGGTGCGCACCTCCTAGTATTAGTGGAATAGCTCACGTCACCCTACAATGGCTCCTTTATGTAGACATTTGTCATTCATATAAAGACATTGGGCTGGGTTCACACTACGGTTTGTACTTACGGTTCCCGTATACGGCTGGGAGGAGGGGGGCGGGGCTTAATCGGGGCGCCCGCACTCAGCTGTATTCGGCAAAAACGTGGTCGAACGCGTTTTTGCCTGCGGTCCGGAAACCGCATACGGCCGAAAAAGCAGCCGACCGGAGGCTGCGGTTCACTTCGGTCGGCTCATAGACATACATTAACTACGGTTCCTGAATACGGGCGCCACGATTAAGCCCCGCCCACCCCTCCTCCCAGCCGTATACGGGAACCGTAATTACAAACCGTAGTGTGAACCCAGCTTTACTTACATTTGATCAACTCGGGAGTAAGGCTAGATTCACACTACGTTTTGTACTTACGGTTCCCGTATACGGCTGGGAGGAGGGGGGGCGGGGCTTAATCGCGGAGCCTGCTTTCAGCCGTATACGGGAACCATATTTAATGCATGTCTATGAGCCGGGCGGAGCGAACCGCAGCCGCCGGTAGGCTGCGTTTTCGGCCGTATGCGGTTGGGAAACCGCATGCGGCCGAAAACGCAGCCGGCCGGCGGCTGCGGTTCACTCCGGTCGGCTCATAGACATGTATTAAATACGGTTCCCGTATACGGCTGAGTGCGGGCACCGCGATTAAGCCCACCCCTGCTCCCAGCCGTATACGGGAACCGTAAGTACAAAACGTAGTGTGAACCTAGCCTAAGGCTGCATTCATACCACGTTTTTGCAATACAGTTCCCGTATACGTTTTCAATGTGAAAACCGTACGGAACCGTATTGAAAACCGTATGCATTGACTCTCCATTGAACACCGTATGCCAAAAGATGCATCAGGTTGTGTCCGTTTTGCCAGTTTTTTTCCAGTACCCAAAACCATGGTCTACCACGGTTTTTGGTCCGGGTGAAAAACTGTATTAAACCGTATATGTTTTTTAACATGGGAGTAAATGGGAACCGTACAGAACTGTAAGTGCGTACTGTTCCATCCGGTTTTCACCATACGGTTTTTGACTTTGCACAGTTTTTTTCTTGGAATTTCAATCAAACAAGTGAAACTCAAAATGGAGTGAAAAGTTAAAAACGTATACGTTTTTTTCTTAAAAACAGATGCAACCGGACATCATTTTTCGATCCGTATACGGGTTTAAATTTGTACACATGTTTTGATACAGTTTAGTCCAGTTTTGAGGAATCTGTTTTTCATCAAAAACCTGATACGGGAACTGTATTACAAAAACGTGGTGTGAATGCAGCCTTAAGCAAGTTATACACCTGAGAGATGTGTTAGCCAAGCCTACAGATTTTGGCGGTACTAGTCGGCCATCTTATTTGTATGATGGATTTCCAAGATATAGGAGAGAGAAGGATCGGGCAGGTTCAGTTTTCAAATGTCCAATCCTTTTGTTCTCGTGGAGATAAGCCTTCTCCAACTTTACTATTTCCCAGAACAGGTGTGTATGTACTTCCACTACTTATCAGCTGCTGTGCACTACAGAGGAAGTTATGTAGTTCTTTCCAGTTTCACCGCAGTGCTCTCTGCTGCCACCTCTGTCCATGTCAGGAACTGTCCAGAGCAGGAGAGGTTTGCTGTGGGGATTTGCTTCTGCTCTGGACAGTTCTTGACATGGACAAAAGTGTCAGGAGAGAGCACTGTGGTCAGACTGGAAAGAACTACATAACTTCCTCTGGAGCATACAGCAGCTGATAAATACTGGAAGGATTACGATTTTTAAATAGAGGTGTTTTTCAAATCTGCATAACTTTCTATCACCAGATAAAAAATAAATAAAAAAAATTCCACCCCTTTAAGTAGCTATCGCTCCCGTTCCTCCCATATACATGAGATCAGTATGGATGAATGTTCATGTTCCTTCCATGGAGAGGAGGTGTAAGCTACAGCCAGACAGCTCTGATGTTGGCTTACCACTCCCAGAACAATAGAGTCAGGCAGCTGAAATCAAACCCTTCATATGTTGGGAAACGGATGCCGCCCTACTTTTTACGGTACGTTCAGGCTAGCGTATCTTACGGTATTTTACGTTGCAGATCCACCACCGAAGGACCCCTAACAGGGTGCCTCAGATGTGCCTGCTTGGAGTGGCAATATGCCTCTACGAGTAGACACACTACGAGCAGACACACTGCGATGTGCGAGACGCAGCGCGCATGCGCAGTATACTCGCACATCGCGGCTGCTTTCGGCCTAGCTCAGGGAGCATGAAGAGCGGCCAGGATGTTAGTGAGTACATGGCGCATGCGCGGAGACTCGTACATCGCAGCAGTGTGTCTGCTCCTAGCGGCATATTGCTTTTCTGAGCAGGCACATCTGAGGCACCCTTTAGGGGTCCGTCGGCGGCGGATTTGCAGCCTAAAATACGCTGTGGATCCGCTCGTCTGAACGTACCTTCCTTATACAGTTAGGTGAACCTGCCAAAGTTGGTGGGTTCTACCGACTTCTGTATAAAGTGTATGGCCACCTTAAAGGGGTACTCCAATGGACTGGCGTCAAAAACTTAAACAGATAAAATAACTTCTATTACAAAATCTGGGAAGAAGTTGTATAGTTCTTTCCAGTCTGACCACAGTGCTCTCTGCTGACACCTCTGTCCATGTCAGGAACTGTCCAGAGTAGGGGCAAATCCCCATAACAAACCTCTCCTGCTCTGGACAGCTCCTGACATGGACAGAGGTTTCAGCAGAGAGCACTGTGGTCAGACAGAAAAGAACTACACAACTTCCTCTGGCTCATACAGCAGCTGGCAAGTACTGGAAGGATTAAGATTTTTAAATAGAAATATTTTACAAATCTGTTTAACTTTTTGGCACCAGTTGATTAGAATTATTATTTTTTTCCCACCAGAGTACCCCTTTATGTTTAGGAGTCCTGTGTATGATGCTGATAATTTGCACATTTGCATGGGGTTTGTGTGTTTAGTTGTGCTAGTGAAATAAGACCGCACGCTCTTATGGGCCGGAGGAGAAGGTTCTTTGTTCGGGCCTGCATTATACTTCAGCACATAGGTATAAATAAAGAATAATAATGGTAATTATGTGATTACTCATCATTAAAGTAATTATAACAAAAAAGGAATTATTCTCCTTTTAATTGAATGACTGGGATGAAATTATCTTTGATAACCACTGAGGGATGTATTTAGAGCAGTAGTCTCAAACCATGGGCCTCCAGATGTTGTAAAACTTCAACTCCCAGCATGCCCGGACAGCCAACGGCTGTCCGGGCATGCTGGGAGTTGAAGTTTTGCAACATCTGGAGGGCCATAGTTTGAGCCCACTTATATAGATGAACACTAACCATACAAGAGAGAAGTATCCAACAAATCCTCCCTTACTCCTCTCCTCTTCTTTGATCGTATTTTGTTATTTACTTCTTGCTTTTATCATTTGTTTCTAGGCAAAGAACGTCTCCCTCTCTGGAGGACTCAGTACGTCCATGCATGACATGTACAACCCATAGAGTCACATGCAATACCTCATTTCCCCTCTAGGGTTGCTGCAGGGAAATTGATAGCTTGCTGCCAGGTTCCTCCACAGCAGGATTAGGCTGGGTTCACATCACGTTTTCTCCCATACGGCAGGGGGAGCTAAAACCTTGCACTCCCGTATGCCTTTCTATGTGCTCCCGTATGTAATTCATTTCAATGAGCCGGCCGGTGTGGCTCATTTTTGCGCCGTATGTGCTTTTACAACCGGACCTGAAACCGTGGTTGACCACAGTTTTAGGTCCGGGGAAAAAGCGCATACAGCACAAAAATGAGCCGACCGGACCGAACGTTTCACACCGGCCGGCTGATTGAAATGAATTACATACGGGAGCGCATACGAAAGCATACGGGAGCGCGAGGTTTTAGCTCCCCCTGCCGTATGGGAGAAAACATTATGTGAACCAGCCCTTAGCTGGTTTATGTGCAGCCAGCTAACAAAAATGGTCTATAAAAAGCGGACAAGCCCTTTAAATTAAGACGGTTTTCTCTTTTCTTCGGCCCTTCAGCACAGGCCTATCATGCAATTTTACCCGAATGTCTTGTCTCTGTTCACATCCATTTTAATATTTTATATTTATCCTGAGAACATCATCTTTTTTTAATTAATCCACAGCATTCGACCAGACGATTCTTCTCCAGTGTATTATTCATTTCTAGAAAAAAAAAAAAAAAAGATCTAAAATTGTACTTGATAGGAATGTCTGCTGGCAAGAGGCTCCTTAGTTCAACCAAAGCTCTTAAAGCATCTGAAGAATATTTGTTTTAAAGAGTACCTGTCATCAAACCATATTTTTAAAACTAACTCGGATTATATTCCCTAACTACTCCTAACACCCCTCCTGCCCTTAGAAAAAAATTTCTGAGCTTTAAAAAGCTGTGTATCATACCTTTCCCCTTGCTCACATGGTGTGAGCTCCAGGTAGGAGAAAGCGGGCGTTCCCCAGCAGGCGGGACATCACTGAAGCACTGTGCCTCACCATGTCCCGCACACACTTCCTGAGTTTGGTCTCCTTCCAGGCCGGGAGGAGACCAAACTAACTGTTTGACTTGTGCAGAGAACAGAACAGAGCCACCTAGTGGCCATTTTTTTCAATCACATTAAAAACATATAAAGGTTGAGAATTTTAACAGCAAGTAAATAGGGAAGTTTCCTGTAATTGCATAAGGAACAATATATTAAAAGTTTAGTTTGGTGACAGGTACTCTTTAAGACTAAATGTATTATAACAGGATAGGCATGCTTAAAAAAAAGCCCATTGTAGCCATGTTGGATTATACATAAAATATTGGGGAGATGTATCAAAACCTGTCCAGAGAAAAAGTTGCCCAGTTGCCCATAGCAACCAATCAGATCCCTTCTTTCATTTTGCAGAGGCCTTGTTAAAAATGAAAGAAGCGATCTGATTGGTTGCTATGGGCAACTGGGCAACTTTTTCTCTGGACAGATTTTGATAAATCTCACCCAATATGTACTGTGGGATGTTATTACACATATATTGGAGGACATTTATATTTTATGCAGATGATTCAGCCTGCCTAGAACTGAAGGCACCAATCCTATGTAAACCCAGACATGGTATTTTATTAAAGTAATGTAATACAAAATGACATTTAGAAGTACCCAGAGTAGCAGTAAAACATAAAAGAAGTGTACTCACCTGCTGCTGATCCCCCTCTGGTGCCGGTCCTGCTTGCGTAGAGCTTTTTGTCCTCCATCTGGACACACAGGAAAAACCCACTCAGCCAATCACTAGATGAGGCAGGTCACCGCTGTGGCCATTGATTGGCTGAACATAGCACTTGGCTTTGGTCTGTAGTCTGATAAAATTTGGATGGAACAGAGGGGGACATACAAGTGGTCATTCAAGTTACAATATTGGTTCCAGGACAACCATTGTATGTTGAAATCATTTATTCTATGGAAACCTGGTATTTGGTTCTGAAGCCACCAAAATGTCATCCAAAAATAGGAAAAAGTGAGGATTAAAGAAAAATAAGTAGATAACTAATACAGATAAAGCAAATCCCTACATATAAAAGTAATAAAGATCTGCTGGGAGCTGTAATCACTGTCTATGTAGAGGACAAGAGCTTCTTCAGGGTCCTGTACATTACACACAGTGTCCTAAAAAAAGTAACATGGTGTCCAAAGGAGCAGCTAACCCCAGTATAGGTAAAGAGTACAGGTAAAGTATAGGTAAAGAGTACAGAACATGTAGGGGGCGCTACCAGACATCAGTCAGTGCATGCACTTCAGTAATACAGGGGTTTTACCAGTAAAATGTCCATTCTGATTGGTCAGTTCTTCCGGCCATTGACACATTTCACAGATCTGGACTGTCTGTACATTGTATGTTGAGTCTGGTTTCAAGAAAAGACCCTTGTATGTGCAAACTATTGTATGTTGAGGCCATTGTAAGTTGAGGGATCACTTTACTTGACAGCCACTTCAGTGAAATGGACACACCTGGTACCCCCTTTCTTGTAATTGGTGGAGGTGCCGAAGGTTAGACGCCCAATGATCAGACACTTAGGTGAAAACTTGTTATTATGTGAAAAAACCCCTTAACCTCTTCAGGACGTGGGGCGTATGCATACACCCTGCATCCCATATCCTTAAGGACGTAGGGCGTACGAGCTTTTAAACCTGCACGTTGTGACACTTTGCTCCGAATAAAGGAAACTTGTTTCGCCGCCTATCTGATGTGTGCCGTCCTCTCCTTTGTGGTTATCCATCTAAAGTAGCTCAGTCTACAGTATGAGTATACAATGTTGTTCCAGAGTAACATAAACTTATATAAATGTAATAAGAGCAGTAAGACTCCTCTGCTTAGCAATCTATATGTGAGAACACAGCCATAAGAAGGGCTTTTCAAGCAGACATTGCTATCAGGATACAATAGGTCTATATACAGTAAGTAAAGCTTTTTCATTTAATTCCCCCTCCCCCCCAATCTAGTATTAAACCAACACAAGTATAAAATACACTGTAAGGGTAGGTTCACACATAAGCAGATTTAATGCGCAGGATTTTCTGCTGCAGATTTCAATGTAAACTAAATGAATGAGCACAGCTTCTAATCGGCAGTTACAAATCCATCAAATCTGCGCAGGATCCTGTATGTGTGAACGTACCCGTGCGGATTTTCGCAGCGTATTTTGCTGCGGATCCACCGCTGAAGGACCTCCTATATGCTATACCTGCCTGCTCAGAGCGGCAATACGCCGCTCCGAGCAGACACACTGTGATGTGCGCAGTATACTAGCACATCGCGGCAGCTCTCGGTGTAGCTCATTGAGCAGGGGAAGTGGCCGCGATGTGTGCGCGGTGTGCGCGGCGACTCGCACATCGCAGTGTGTCTGCATATGCCGCTCCGAGCAGGCACATTTAAGGGCACCATACAGAGGTCCTTCAGCGGCGGATCTGCAGCGTAAAATACGCTGTAAATCCGGACGTGTGAACGTACCCTAAGGGTACTGCGCAGATTTGATGCGCAGGATTTGTAACTGCCGATTAGAAGCTGTGCTCAGTCATTTAGTTTACATTGAAATCTGCAGCAGAAAATCCTGTGCATCAAATCTGCGTATGTGTGAACGCACCCTAAAACAAATACAGTAACAAAGTGTAAGGCCAGCAGAATAAGCAGAATAGAGTGAAGAGGCATATGTGACCAGGTCAGTCTGTATATGGGTCAGGGGCTGTGAGAGCTGCCAAAAGTTTAAAGCTTCCATAAAGAAATGAGTTTCCGAAGTGCACATGTGAGAGGAGAATCTTATGGCCTGAGGAATAGTGTCCCACAAGATGGGTGCAGCACGGGAGGAGTCCTGGAGAGGGAAGGGAGAGATGGCAATAATGGAGGATGATGACCTTAGGTCATTCTATGGGAGAGCACAAATGGGGTAATAGATCTGAGTTGAGATTAAGAAGGTGCAGCAGGGTGGAGAGCATTAAAGACTAGTAAAACAGTCTTCCATATAATTCCAGTATAGACGGGTAACCCAAGGGCAGAGGAAGAAAGGGGAGTGCGGGCAGGTCATGGGTGCCAGGAGGGACACCAACAAACTGATATTGAAATATAGGACAATGGCAGCAAACAGAGGGGGAGATTTATCAAAACCCGTCCAGAGGAAAAGTTGCTGAGTTGCCCATAGCAACCAATCAGATCGCTTCTTTCATTTTTCACAGGCCATTTCAGAAATGAAAGAAGCCATCTGATTGGTTGCTATGGGCAGAAGTTTTAGGCACTCTGGGGGAGATTTACCAAAACCTGTGCAGAGGAAAAGTTGACCATTTGCCCATAGCAACCTATCAGATCGCTTCTTTCATTTTGAAAAGGGGCCTCTGCAAAATGAAAGAAGCGATCTGATTGGTTGCTATGGGCAACTCAGCAACTTTACCTCTGGACAGGTTTTGATAAATCTCCCCCAGAATCTTTGCCCCCGGTGAAGGAAAGGCTAGATATGGTCATAGATGTAAAATACCCAAAAAAGGCAGCTCATGCTATAGAGTCCAGAGTAACTGTATTGTTAACTAACAAGGGTGTAGGGCAGTGGTCTCTAACCTGCAGACCTATTGATGTTGCAAAACTACAACTCCCAGCATGCCCGGACAGCCAACGGCTGTCCGGGCATGCTGGGAGTTGTAGTTTTGCAACATCTGGAGGTCCCCAGGTTGAAAACCACTGGTATGGGGAATGAACCCAATGGTCTTTCAAAGGTCTAGATGGAGGAAACAACCACAAGGAAAGTGACAAAACCAGGCGTGATACTGTGGGTCTATTGGTCATAGGGCCATTACAAGTAGCCAGCACAATAATCAATATACAGTAGAAGTTGGCATATGGAATAAGGTTTTAATATAAGCATTAGGCTTAAAGGGGTACTCCTCTGGAAAATATATATATTTTTTTAATCAACTGATGCAAGAAAGATAAACGGATTTGTAAAATTACTTTTATTTAAAAATCTTAATCCTTCCAGTACTTAGCTGCTATATGTTACACAGGAAGTTCTTTCCTTTTTGAAATTCCTTTCTGTCTGACCACAGTGCTCTCTGCTGACACCTCTGTCCATTTTAGGAACTGCCCAGAGTAGGAGCAAATCCCCATAGCAAACCTCTCCTGCTCTGGACAGTTCCTAAAATGGACAGAGGTGTCAGCAGAGAGCACTGTGGTCAGACAGAAAAGGAAATTCAAAAAGGAAAGAACTTCCTGTGCAACATATGGCAGCTGATAAGTACTGGAAGGATTAAAGGGTACCTCTCATCAAAAACTTTTGATATATTATAGATTAATGTATGCAGAATAACTTCACAATTGCATGTTATTAAAAAATATGCTTCTTTCTATTTAATTTTCCTCTTTGAAGAAATGACCACTAGGGGTCTCCCTACCAGTCCAAGCATTTCAGACTCATGTTGGAGTCCTAAACACTACGAGCTGCCAGTCTGCTTTGTTCACAAAGGAGAACACTTAGAGCTGCCAGCCTGCTTTGTTCACAGCCTGTTTGGCTGTGAACAAAGCAGGCTGGCAGCTCTGAGTGTGTAGGACTCCAGCATGAGTCAGAAATGCTTGCTGACAGGACTGATCGGGAAAAATACAATAGAAAGAAGCATATTTTTCATTAACATGCTATTGGAAAGTTATTCAACATTCATTAATCTAAAATGTATCAAAAGTTTATTTGATGAGAGGTACCCTTTAAGATTTTTAAATAGAAGTCATTTACAAACCTGTTTAACTTTCTGCCACCAGTTGATTTAAAAAAAATAATGTTTTCCAAAGGAGTATCCCTGTAAAGGGGAACTCCGGTACATATGTAATAATCCCCTATCCACAGGATAGGGCATAAGAGTCTGATTGCGGGGGATCTGACCACTAGGACCCTCCCGCGATCTACCTGGCATCCAGGCGCTCCCCATGCATGAAGCGACCTTCACAGGAATTACTGTCAGTCACCTCCTAAGGCAGTGGCCCACATACCCCACCATGTATCTCTATGGGAACCCTCGTGTATCTCCAACTTTCCCCGTAATCAGACCCTTATTCCCTATCCTGTTTATAGGGGATAAATACTTGTGTAACGGAGTTCCCCTTTAAAAATAGTATGTTGGGGGGGGGGACGTAGTTTCTTTTTTTTGTAAGACTCATAAGCGAAGGTCATATTAAATGTGGTTGTTTTCTCAGATATGTTTTGTTTCTGGGAAAGTTGGGTGACAACCAATGGGGGACATGTATCAATAATGGTGTAGCAATGTGTGATTTTATGTATGTTTTTTTTTTGCGTCAAATGGAGCATATTTGCGCCAAAATTATGAATTGTCGTACGCAAGTTTGTCATTTTGGCACAAATGTAGCCCTACAAAAGGCGCAGACCCCAGAATTCCAGGCAGTAAATCTGACTTTGGGATGTTCTATTGTTGTAGCTATTTTCTCTGACACTTTATTCATGGTGTAGATTTGCGCCTAAATGAAGGTATTTGCGCCTAAACTTGCGGTACTTGAAGGTATTTGCGCCAAATCAAAAAGTCGCAATTAATGAATTCCAGACCAAAGAATGATTGTAACTGAAATCACGACTAACAAAGTGAAATCAGTGATTTTGTTCTAAACCATTTGGCGCAATTGTTTGGCGCAAAAAGTGACATAAAAGGAAATTTGAGACAAATCACAGTAAAAAAAAAACAGGGTAAAATCCTTCATACATACCCCCCAATGTGACTAACTGTTTTTGCCTCTAGAGTAATAACAT
This sequence comes from Hyla sarda, assembly GCF_029499605.1. Classification (NCBI taxonomy): domain Eukaryota; kingdom Metazoa; phylum Chordata; class Amphibia; order Anura; family Hylidae; genus Hyla; species Hyla sarda. Next base: position 406,924,622 of record NC_079191.1, read on the forward strand.
CTGTACTTCTATCCTTTTTGTTGTCACCCAGCTTTCCCAGACACAGATGTAACTAGAAAGTGAGACATGACTTCATATGGTTTTAGTATTTTCGCAGACTGTACAGATTTTTTTTTAGTTTTTGGGTGATGTCCTGTAAGAATTGCTTCGCACAGTGTTTCCCAACTATGGTGCCTCCAGCTGTTGCAAAACTACAACTCCCAGCATGCCCGGACAGCCAAAGGCTGTCCGGGCATGCTGGGAGTTGTAGTTTTGCAACAGCTGGAGGCACGCTGGTTGGGAAACACTGGCTAAGCATGTGGGGGGCCGCTGCTTTATGCATTTATGCATTGACTCATGGACAATTGCAAGTTTTCTTTCCAGCCAATAGTGAAGCTTTCCATTTCTCTCTTAAAGAAAGCACATCTTGTTTAAATTCCATCCAGTACATACTGGTTCTAAATGCAACACGTCGCTTACACTGGATTTCTTTTATGATGCATGCATGTGGAACAGGAGCTCGAAAACCTGTTTTTCATTCTTTTGGAGCCACCCCCGTGAGCTTCTCAGAGGTAATTGAAAATAATGCCCGTCCTGCGGTTCGTATGGCATTGACCTGTCACATGACAAAAGGCCTTGTTACAGAGGGAAGCTGAATGGCTTATTGCCATGGGGTCCACGGAAATGAGAGTGTCCCGCAGAATACGGATTTGCTTGGGGTCTATAATAAACTCACATTCGTTTACTCCTGAAACCATTTATGGGATTTCTATAGAATAGGAAAACATAAAGAAAGTGTTAAAACTATCAGTGCAGTAACCACTTTTACCCAATGTATGGGGGCCCCTGTTATACGTCTGCCATGGACTAGACTAAGTTTTGTAACATGATTAGAATCTATATATTTATAAACCTTTTATAACCCATTTGCTGCATTCCAAAACCCATAATTTGCAGAAAAAAAGCTATTTATTTATTAATTTATTAATTTTTTTTGTAAACATTTAACATTTTTTTTGTCCCATAGGACTTGAACCAGCAATTCTGCAATCTTCTTCATAATACATTACAATACTAGGGTGTCGCTTTTGGATTTTTGGCCTGGCACCTCATATCTCTTGGTGACCACAACTTTTTAACCTCATCTGTATTCTCTGGATGCAAATACAGTTGAATACCATGCCAGGGCAGGGAACTGTCAGCTCCCTATCCCACCACTCATGTGATGTCTTCGTGTTTCTACTCGGGGATCCCACATCTCAGCATCTCATAAGCTGCAGGCCTCAAGGCACATAAGCTTTGTCATGGGCTAGGTGTAACGTATGGGCAGAGAACAGTGAAGCCCTAACTCACCCATAGCCACTGTCCCTACCTATTTCCCATCTGCCCTAAGTGACGGAACAACAACCACGATGACAAACACTCCAACCTAAGTGCTAGGGCAGCGTTGTCAAAATAATAAACTACAAAACAGTCGGAGTCAGGCAACAGCTGGAGGCACACAAACTAATAGAGATACACTAAGACAACACAAAGTAAAGCGAGATCAGACTAGCCAGGGTCAATAACAGGAGTAAGCAGAGTACCAGAACACTAAGCAGGAGAGTAGTCAAAAAGCCAAAGATCAAAACCTGAAGTCAGAAACACTATAAGATTGCTGGTTACTAAAAACCGAGTCTATCCCTGGCCAGGACTAGAAGCACACTGCAGGTTTAAATAGCCGGCTACATAGGTGTGATCTTAGCATGGTCAGCTGACCAGCCCAGATAGCTAGGGCATAGCCAGCAACCAAACCAAACCAATCCAAAGCTCAAGAAAGTTTAACCCTTCGGGTCAGACACGGACGTGTCATTTCACTAGGTCCCTTTTACTTTACACTGAGAGGGCAATAGTATTGCATGGTTGCACTAAAGAACATTATTAGTGGGGGGCACTAATGGCACCACCAGTACAAGTTGGGAGTACATCATTAGTAGGTGAGGGTACTAAGGGTGAAATGAATTCTGAGTGGGGGGCACTAAGGGGCATTATTACTGAGTAGGGGCACCATAATAAAGTGGTGGCACTAAGAAGGCACCATTACTGAATAGGCAGTGCTCTGAATTGCACTAGGCACAACACTGGTAGTGCTTTTACTGTGTGTTGTGTACTATTATTGTGAGGGGAATTTAGAGACCACAGGGACCACTTGTAATGTGTACACTAGGCACCATTATTATAGGTTGTACGAATCAGACACGATTTCTGTTTTGGGACAATAAAGAAGGCTGTAACAATATAAAGCACGAAGGGGCCAGCATGTATATAGCACTTACTCTGTATGTGGCTGTAGATAATCATCAATAAAACCACATGTGGTGTGATGACCGAGGTTCACCTTGGGATGCTGTGCATATAGGATATTTACACTCAGTTCATGTCACGGTGGATATGTTACAATGTGAGCGGAAACCTCATTTTTGTTGACGAAGACTATGAGCTGCAGTCTTACATCAATCTTACATCAATAGGAAGTAGTAGGCCGTGGCTTGTCTCTTATACCAAGTTGTTTGAAGGTTCTGTTCACATCTTCTTTTATGCAGCCAATGCAGATTTTGCTACCGTATATACTCGAGTATAAGCCGAGTTTTTCAGCACGATTTTTCGTGCTGAAAACACCCCCCTCGGCTTATACTCGAGTGAACTCTCCACCTGCAGTGGTCTTCAACCTGCGGACCTCCAGAGATTTCAAAACTACAACTCCCAGCAAGCCCGGACAGCCGATGGCTGGGAGTTGTAGTTTTGAAACCTCCGGAGGTCCGCAGGTTGAAGACCACTGCGGCCTTCGACATCATCCAGCCCCCTCTCACCCCCCTTTAGTTCTGTACAGTACTCACCTCCGCTCGGCGCTGGTCCGGTGCTGCAGGACTGTCCGGTGGGGAGGTGGTCCGGTGGGATAGTGGTTCCGGGCTGCTATCTTCACCGGGGAGGCCTCTTCTAAGCGCTTCGGGCCCGGCCTCAGAATAGAACCTCCAAACCCCAGTCACCGAAGTGACGGGGTAAAAAACCCCTATTGAAAATTCCCTCCCAACTATAGTATATAAAACTTCACTTTTATTTCATTATTATTATAAAAAGGTCCCCTGTAGTGAGTAAAATTAGCAGACTATTCCCTCAACTGGTATAGCTTATCCTATCTGGAGTTCACTGTAATATGTGCTTGACAGTGGCTGCAGACCACTGTCGATTGGGGAAGGTGCTGCAAATAAAATATAATCGATCTGTCTCCCCTACATGTTTCGTGGTATGACCCACGTCCTCAGGGGTTAAGAGACAAATGGCCACGTGTATATGCAAGTGCATCCTTTTATAATGTCCGCTGGACACTCCCCATACCTTGGAACCAATCATAATAGCGCATAGACTTACCTGTTCCTATGCCACCTATCACTTCACCGTTTATTGCAGGTGCCTGGGGTTAAGGGATAACTTCCGGCGCTTATTGATGACATGTATCAGTCGCCGCACTTACCCGTATTTTCTTTTTGTTTACCTATTCTGTTACGTAGATCGCGCATGCGCCCTATCTCCGAGCTCGCCGTTCAATGTGCGATCAGCACTATGAAGACTCGCGCATGCGCGCGGACTTAAACCCAGGTCCGTAACTCAGCATGTCAACTGCGCATCTGCACGGACTTAGAATCTGGCTGATAGAACGTTATCTACCCAGTGAAGGTGACATATATGGATCACTCGAATTTCTATATATTAGGGTTAAGGTATCAGATAAAGTTGACTTATAAGGATCTAAAATAGACACCACATATAGTCATGAGTTGTACACTCTGGTCTCTATTATTGTCTATCTAACAAGTGTATTCCACTATTAATAGAGCGGTCGTATGATTAAATCCTAACTATCTTGTAATTAATTATCAGTTAGTTTATTGATTACTTTATTAATCTATATACTTGTACTACGAACAATTTATTTAGTTATCTTCTATCTTTTTATGGGTAAGTACTATATCTATCCATATATACACGTTTTATGCCAAAAACCAATAAAAGATGGGGAAATACATTAGTTGTGTATCAATCAGAAAAAATATCAAATATGATGGTTAAGTTGCCCAGATTAATACCAATGCCACCTTAAATGAAAGAAATTTTTTTAAAGTATTTATTTGAATTGTACCATTTCTACTCATAAAAAAGCCGCGAAGGAGAAACCTTCATTAAGGCCATATGGGCTTCGTGTTCCCAGTCTATAGATCCATCTGGATTCTTCTTGTAACAATATTTTATCTATATTTCCTCTACGTGGGCCCAGTTGTTGCTGACAGATACCCCAAAATTCGATCTCGAATATATTCTGACCATGAACTGCCCTCATGTGTCTAGCAAGTGGCGTATCACTGTTTGTACGTATAGTACTCAGGTGTTTGGAGATTCTCCTCCTAAATTCTTGTGTTGTCTTACCAACATAAAGTTTGTGACAACTACAGCGAGCTGCATAGATTATGTTTTTGCTTGAGCAATTAATGAATTGTCTAATCTGATATTGACGTCCATCAAGTGGATTAGAGAACTCTTGAGTCTTGGGTAAGTATTTGCAGAAACTACAATGGCCACATGTATATAGATTAATAAAGTAATCAATAAACTAACTGATAATTAATTACAAGATAGTTAGGATTTAATCATACGACCGCTCTATTAATAGTGGAATACACTTGTTAGATAGACAATAATAGAGACCAGAGTGTACAACTCATGACTATATGTGGTGTCTATTTTAGATCCTTATAAGTCAACTTTATCTGATACCTTAACCCTAATATATAGAAATTCGAGTGATCCATATATGTCACCTTCACTGGGTAGATAACGTTCTATCAGCCAGATTCTAAGTCCGTGCAGATGCGCAGTTGACATGCTGAGTTACGGACCTGGGTTTAAGTCCGCGCGCATGCGCGAGTCTTCATAGTGCTGATCGCACATTGAACGGCGAGCTCGGAGATAGGGCGCATGCGCGATCTACGTAACAGAATAGGTAAACAAAAAGAAAATACGGGTAAGTGCGGCGACTGATACATGTCATCAATAAGCGCCGGAAGTTATCCCTTAACCCCAGGCACCTGCAATAAACGGTGAAGTGATAGGTGGCATAGGAACAGGTAAGTCTATGCGCTATTATGATTGGTTCCAAGGTATGGGGAGTGTCCAGCGGACATTATAAAAGGATGCACTTGCATATACACGTGGCCATTTGTCTCTTAACCCCTGAGGACGTGGGTCATACCACGAAACATGTAGGGGAGACAGATCGATTATATTTTATTTGCAGCACCTTCCCCAATCGACAGTGGTCTGCAGCCACTGTCAAGCACATATTACAGTGAACTCCAGATAGGATAAGCTATACCAGTTGAGGGAATAGTCTGCTAATTTTACTCACTACAGGGGACCTTTTTATAATAATAATGAAATAAAAGTGAAGTTTTATATACCATAGTTGGGAGGGAATTTTCAATAGGGGTTTTTTACCCCGTCACTTCGGTGACTGGGGTTTGGAGGTTCTTTTTGGTTATTTAACCCTGTTCCCCCCCTGGGCACTTAAGTTTCTTTTGCGGCCTCAGAATAGTCACGTTGCCTTGACAACGACGCAGAGGTGCGTTCATTGCCAACGTACTTCTGCGTCGTTGTCAAGGCAACGCCTCTATTCCGGGCCGGAAGCGCGGAGAAGAGGCGCCCCCGGTGAAGATAGCAGCCCGGAACCACTATCCCACCGGACTACCTCCTCACCGGACAGCCCTGCAGGACCGGACCAGCGCCGATCGGAGGTGAGTACTGTACAGAACTAAAGGGGGGTGAGAGGGGGCTGGATGATGTCGAAGGCCGCAGTGGTCTTCAACCTGCGGACCTCCGGAGGTTTCAAAACTACAACTCCCAGCAAGCCCGGACAGCCGATGGCTGCCCGGGCTTGCTGGGAGTTGTAGTTTTGAAACCTCTGGAGGTCCGCAGGTTGAAGACCACTGAGGACGGATTATGAGAAGAGGATGATGAAGGGGGGGGTGTGGGATGATGACAAGAGGATGATGAAGGGGGGGGGTGTGGGATGATGAAGGGGGGGTGGGGATGATGAAGGGGAGTGTGTGGGATGATTACAAGGGGATGATGAAGGGGGGTGGGGATGATGACAAGGGGATGATGAAGGGGGGATGTGTGGGATGATGACAAGGGGATGATGAAGGGGGGATGTGTGGGATGATGACAAGGGGATGATGACAGGTGATGATGATGAGGGTCTGGATGATGACAGGCGGTGATGATGATGAAGATGTTAATGACGGGACTGGATGATGACAGGGGGGGATGATGTATTTCCCACCCTAGGCTTATACTCGAGTCAATAACTTTTCCTGGGATTTTGGGTTGAAATTAGGGGTCTCGGCTTATACTCGGGTCGGCTTATACTCGAGTATATACGGTATATTTGAGTGAAAGAAATTGAGGTGCATAAAGCACTATTAATCCCATCTAAACACTGGATACTTGGCCAGAATCTGATGGACCCTATTGTATGTCAATGGGAGCAAGTGGAGCAGTGGGGTACCAGGTAGCGGAATGGCGGTGTGACAGGGGCTTTAGTGGGACCTCTCCTCAGATTTTAGGGGCTAGTTCTTTTTGTGGAAAGTGTGTGCAGGGTGAAGCAGAGGTCAGAAGTTTAAAGGGGGAGGAGTCATGAGGTGTACTTGAGGGTCTTAGAAGGGGAGGGAGCTACCATTACTGTGGGAAAAAAGCTAGGTGAAGGTCCCGCCCACCTTCCCCTTTTTTTCTTGGGTCAGGGGATATGGGGCTTTGTGGAGATGTGTTGGCAGGTAAAAGGGTCCTTAGAGGTAGTCATTTTCAGGGTAATTCGGAGTATGGTGAGGTAATGGAGGAGCAGTGTGGCCAGCTGTTTTGGGGCCACAGCTGGAATGGGCTTCCTGGTGGTGGTTCGGGGCCCCAGGAGTTATTGGGAGCATACACTAAAGTATAGGGGGGCCTTTGGGTCAGGTGTAAGCAGCCAAAGGTAAGAGATTGTCAGTGCGTGAGGTTATGCGTAAAGGTAATATATGTATATCTTTAGCCCTCAAGGGACCCTTCTTGTGACGTGAATATATGTTAATGTAAATCTGTTTATAGTGTCAATAATGTTATTTAAATATTTCTTATGTTAAATAAACGAGCGGCCCATTTTTCACTATAACATGTGTCCTGGTTGTTTGTGGGTAAATGGGGGGGGGGGGGGTGTTGGGGTAGCATAAAGGGCTTTAGGCATAAGGGGGGATGTATCTAAAGTCCCTCCAGTCATGGGTATTGTTGGTAAATATTATATGACAGATCCGGCTGGGATCTACAGATCTGCCCAGGCTGCATACTTAAAGGGGTACTCCGCCCCTAGACATCTTATCCCCTATCTTATCCCCTTATCCAAAGGATAGGGATAAGATGTCTGATCATTGGGGTTCCGCCGGTGGGACCCCCGCGATCTCTGTGCAACGCCCAGTGTTCATTTAGAATGCGGGGGCTGGGGTCCTAATATCACGGCCATGCCCCCTCATGATGTCACACCACGCCCCCTTGATCCAAGTCTATAAGAGGGTGCGTGGCTGCAGCCACGCCCCCTCCCATAGACTTGCATTGAGGGTGTGTGGTGTGATGTCACGAGGGAGCGTGACCATGACGTTACTGCCCCCGCCACCTGCTCCAAGTGTTCGGAACATTTTGTTCTTAAGGTCATGGTCCGTCATGGTCACGCTCCCTCATGACATCACACCACACCCCTCAATGCAAGTCTATGGGAGGGGGCGTGGCTGCAGCAGAGTACCCCTTTCAACAAAAAAACTGCACTTACCTCCCTCACACTTGTTGCCAGAGTTCCCCTTTTAAACCATCAAACTGATGGAAACACCAGTGCTTCACAATATGGAACCTTGACCACTCTACATGCTTTATGTTGGTTTTGTTGCAAGCATGAGGCTTTGCTAAAGCAAAATCCCTACAAATTGGCCTAGGGAGCATGGTGTTCTATACTAATACATTTGAAGTTATGAATGTTAGAAACCATCTGTTTTGGGTTAAACAGTATAACTCCATGACGTAGTGATGAATGCCCCATCTCGGAATGCATCCATCAGCTGGAAGTCATGTAAATACTTTCATGTAAACAGGACACTTAAAAGCTTCTTCTTATTATAGATTGGGATGGTCTGTAGTCATTCCACTAGCAGGATTGTGCAGCAATAATTGTTTATTCACAGCACGAACCATCACATCTAAAAATTGT